>NC_133014.1:4533635-4716135 GCF_048564905.1 Vicugna pacos | reverse complement strand
TCTTTTTTTTTCATTCTTAATGTGTGTGCACTCCACCCCCCCAGCCCCTCTGCAGTGCAAACCAGGGGAGAAGAGGCTGGATTGGGCAGCAAGAACCTAAGGGAGTAACTGGGAAGAGCTGGACAGACACCCTCTCCAGTCATTCCATAACTGAATAAAGGTAAATTACATCCTGGCACCTTCTGGAATGCGCTTGGCAATCGCGGATTGGCATCAGATTGTGGCGCTTACCTGCAAAATGAAACACTTATTTGATTTTAAACAGTAGAAAAACTATGACATTTATTCACTTGCCAACTCTAAAAGTATAAAAATGTAAAATTGCTTCAATTTGTGATAGATAATTTTTAAATGTATTCCATTTGTGTAACTGTACTGCGGCCAGCTGGTGTGGTAAAGTTTTGCAATTTCCTTTCTTTATTTTAAACTGGAAATTGTTCTATTTAAAATTTTCTTCTTTTTTTCTAAAGACATGGACATTTGCTTTATTTGAAAATTAGGTTTCAAGAGCAATGAATAATAAATTAATATAGTAGATATAAAAATAGTTCAAATTTTGTATTCCTCAGGTAAGGTCAGATTTTTTTTTTTGTACCACTATGAGATAACTCTTTTGGTTACACCTCTCTCTGGGCAGTTTGTGGGGACCTCAATCAGGAATGTTGCATAGCACTGGAAATAAGAACATTGGAGATATTTTGCGAAACAAATTTGGATGGAAGAAATTTAATTAAGAAAAAAAATCTTTATTTACAAGATGTTGTGCTTATCAAAAAGAGTGACATTGTCTTTCTAACTGTCAAGAATTGAAATTCAAACCAACAAAGACCATCACCAAGTCTAACTTGAACTAGCTTATATTATAGCAAGCACAAGGAAACAAAGTACCCACTGAGTCCACTTACAAGCCTGAGTAGTGTTGGAAAAGTGGTCTGATAAGGAAGGAAGTCAAGCCGGGTCCTTGCCAGCTGGGCAGATCCCTTAGAGAGAAAGCTCCCTGCAAGGTCAGGGGAGGTACTTCTTGAGTCCTTTGGGGAGTATTTTATAGTTAGCTGGTGAATGTTTATACAAAAATGTTTAAAATACTGGGCCCTAAAACTACGACTTTGCAATTGAAGAGCTGGTTTTGCATTGACCAAACCACTGGAAGGAAAGAATGAACCAGAGAGGTAAACGTTTGTAGAACTTTTCTATGGTTTTCAAGCATTTGTTGTAATTTATCTGAAGGAACAGCATTATGCTGTGGAATCTGCACCACAAAGGGTTTTCTATGTCTGTGAGCCTGTTTCTGTTTTGTAAATAAGTTCATTTGCATCGTATTTTAGATTCCACATATGAGGGATATCATATGATATTTGTCTTTCTGTGTCTGACTTCACTTGACATGATAATCTCTAGGTTCATCCATGTTGGTGCAAATGGCATTGTTTCAGTCTTTCTTATGGCCGAATAATATTTCATTTATATATACACACACCCCCCCCATATCTTCTGTATTCATTCATCTGTCAATGGACATTTATGTTGCTTCCGTGTCTTGGCTATTGTATAATACCTATAAATGGAGTATAACCTTTAAAAATTGTGAATCACTAAAAAAAAATTGTGACTTACTATATTGGATACTTGTAATTTACATAAGATTGTACATTGACTCTACTTGAATAAAAAAAGAAAGAAATGGTACGGGGCAATGAGTAAATGATACTGTGGTTGTACTTGGGGTGAGGGGACAGAATGGGACACTCCAGGCTTAAACTAGTAGCTCTGTGGTCCCATGACAAAAGCGCTAGACGGAGCAGAGAGACCCCAGGCAGAAGCCAGCCTCAAATCTCTGACTGCACAAACAAGTCTGAGGGGACTTACTTCTCCATTTCCTTATCTGTGGAACAATGCTACTCTTATTGGCCCATTTCATAGATTTTGCCACCATTGTTCAGCAAATGTGAAGTAATAAAGTGGTTTGAAATGTAAAAAAAAAAAATAACTAAAGACTATTAAAAGCCTTTGAAATTTTAAGGATGATTTTACGAATAGAAAACCTATTTTTTTAAACATTTTTTATTGAGTTACAGTAATTTTACAATGTTGTGTCAAATTCTAGTGTAGAGTACAACTTTTCAGTTATACATGAACATATATATATATTCATTGTCACATTTTTTTCTCTGTGAGCTACCACAAGATCTTGTATATATTTCCCTGTGCTATACAGTATAATCTTGTTTATCTATTCTGCATATGCCTGTCAGTATCTACAAATTTTGAACTCAAGGGGGAGGGTGGTGGGAAGGGACAGACTTGGAACAGAGAATGTATTTTGACTAGCATTGATTCATTTTCTCAACATTCCTAGGTCCCTTTGGGGCATAAATACGTGTCTTAAGTTTTATTTTTATTTATTTTTCAAGAAAGGAAATTTACTTGTATCTCTTTTTAAATGATCATCCATCTTTAAGGAGGGGGGAAAAGCTCACTACTTTCTTTGAAAACATTAAACACATAGTGAAACATTTTTAGCCTGAGAGGTTAATACCGGCTGGGTGTTTGGGGTCCTGTGTTTGTGAGTGTAAGAAACCCTAGCCTGGCTTCTAATTTACTACAGACTCAGACACACATGTTGACCTGTGTGCCCAGGCTCAACAGAGCAGCGTTTAAGGGAGGGCACAGGAAGTGACAGAGGGAAACAAGACTGGGACACCTGTCTGGGTTTCTGCTGACCCATCATGCTTAACTAATTTTTCAGTGACCTCTGACCCAGATTTCCACAGTTCCACAGGGATTTATATCTTTCATCCAACAAATCCTACACCTGCATTCAATTAATGAAACAAAACTCAACTTGTTATCTGATGAACGGAGCGGGGAGAGCTGCTGAGACAATTGTTTTATTATTGTATTGACAAATTATCCTATTAACAACTGGCTACTACAAAAATCAATTAAAATCTTGGCTGAGAAGTTCGAATGGTGTTGGATAAGTAGAAGTGGGAATTAAATAGTGAGTTGATAGTCTTTTTGTAAATATAGTTCATAAATTAGCCACGACCAGATCAAAACCAGAAATTTGTATTGAAAATAAGAATGCTAAATTATAACAGCGCATATGGAGCTGTTCAGTATTTAGTTTCATTTTATTTCAGGCTGATGTACTTCTCATCACTTGCATGCATATCAATGCTTTATTTCCTCCAATATATATTTCTAAATATTCCATTTCTAGTGATTCCTTACTATTATATTTGATAAATTACCTTGTAAAAGATTTAATATGTGGACTGAAAAAATTTGGATCTTTGAATCTTTGGCCATAAAAATAGGATTCACTCATTTGCTTACTTACTGCAGTAATGGTTTTTGCATTTAGAATGTTGCACAGAATAGAATCCATGGTCAAGGAGATTTAAGACTGCCTAGTATTTTGATTTTTGGAGTCAAAAAGTACTATTGTTTCTTGGCAAAGCAGAAGTTTTACTTCTTTTTTAAGCTAGTGATAGAGAAAGCCTGCCGATGTCTTGGCATTTACTTCTGCCCTCTGAATACATCTCTTGAACTATACTTTAAGCAAAACTGAGTAAAATTAGGTATGCTCTATAAAGGCCATATTATGCTTAAAACGGTTGAGTCATTTATTGAACCGTAAAGTATACTTTAGGAAAGAATAATCAGATAAACCGCCCTTGAATGAGAGACGATGAAATCTTCAGGGCAAAACTACATTTCTTCCAAAGTATATAACCTTTAATGGCATCGACTGTATCTAAAAACCTGGTAAGTGTTAAGGTGGAGGAAATTAATTTCACCTAGTCACTAATGTACTACACTTGAAAGTAACTTAGAACTGCATAACTTTAACATTTGAAGGAGAAGAAAGAGTAGTTTTACCACGGAGCATGTGCCAAATGGTTCCTAAAGTCGTCTTTTCCTAAAAATAGGTTTGATGATTGCAAAAAAGCACACATTTGTCTCAATGATACCTGATCTCTGTCATTCATGTTAAGTGATAGACTTTTCTCTTGAAAGATGCCATCAGTCAGTACTGAAGAGGGAATATTAATAGGTGAAGGAACAATTAAAAAAAGATAAAAAAGAGGAAAGTTAGAACAACTGTACCCACATTCAGTCCCTGAATAGCTGTTTCACCCCTAGAAGAACAAAGCTCTAATCCAAATACAAAACGTAACAATAAAACAAAGAGAATCAAAGGACACCCAGAAACGGTAAAGCTCATGTCAAACCCAAATGCATAGTGTGTAAAATAACCACAGTAAAAGTCGGTTGTTGGTTTATAGTGCATCCAATTAATACTTTCTAATCATATCCGCAGTGCTGCTATATACAACATCTTTTATTTAAAGTGGGAGTGTTCCTGTGTACACTTTGTGCGTCTAATAGTTTTGTCATGAGGGCTGTTCTTAGCATGGATGGTTGCCACGTCTTTCTTCCATGGGTGTTGGCCGTTATCCCTTTGATTGGGGGTTACTCTCTTTTTTGGTTCATAATGATGTAATAGATGTGTAACTCAAATGATCACCACAATAAGTCTTGGAAACATTTGTAACCCCACGTATCCTTGCCCTTTTAATAACTTGCTTCACTTTCTTCTGTTTTAGAAGTCCTACAACTGATACACTAGACATTAGGTTTCCGAGTGATTTTATAGGAGATGAACAATGTAGAATAGGCATCTTATCCTAGTCCTTCTTGGAGCTCTGTTCTAACCCTTCCTCTTTAGCTGGATTGGGTAGTTCACAGACAGACACGTAAGCATCCCATGGGCTCTCTTTAGAAAGACACACTCTCTTTGATAGATAGATGTCCTCTCCACCTCAACATGCATCTACAAGCTACCTGCTTTTAAGGTCCAGCTCATATGCCATTTCTACCGTGGATGCATTCCTCTGCACTCCTTTGAGAAATTGGCTGTTACTTCTCACAACTACTATTACCATTAATGTAACTGTTATTTATTTAACTCAGGAGCATCAACTGTTACCTGTTACTCCCACATGGCTGGAAAAAAAAGCTCTACTTTTTTTTTCCCCCTCCAACTAAATCATTTCATTTCCCTTGAAGAAATGACTGAAAAACCACAACTCTGGATAAACAAGGCTACACACAGCATTCTAAGTGTTGTGTGACCCAGCCGACCATCTACATGACACGGTAGTCACGCCCATGGATGGTTATATGTATGGCAGAGGTTTTAAATTCCACACACACAGATCTTGCAACTGCAAAGAAAAACAAAAGCAAAAAAAAAATGTTAAAAAAAAACAACCAAAAACACAACCAAACACTGCATACACACAATGTCCCTTTTGCATTGCACTTTAGAAGGTGGTCTAGTAGCACCTGGCCCCCACCCAGTAAACCAAGGGTGAAATAAATATATTTCATTCTTTTGATTTAGAAAGTTGTTTCCCTTAATGGGAAAGGTGTGCAAAATTAGACTTGATCATTTATGTCAGATTTTTTTTTAGTCTCTAACTGTCACGCCACACCCTTTACAAATAGTTTTCCCTTCCCTAGCTGACCTTCTTGCTACAAATCTATTCAGTGTTGCTACTGTCTTGTGGAGAATCTCAGCTCATTTTAGATTTTTCCCTCCCTGACACAGTTTTTACAGGTTTCTTCTCGCTGTGTTGTGTGGGTGTGTGTGTGCTCACGTGCATTTGTGGGTGCATGTGCATGCATGGGTGCAGTTTTTATCACAGGCTTAAAAGGGAAAGATTAATGTTTCACGGGGCCATCCCTTTACTAAATTGTCTTTGTTGAATTATTACTAATTTTCTCACTAAATGTGAAGTACGGAGCAAGTTTTCCTTTGCATACCATTCAAACGGAACAGCATGCTCACGGCATCGCAGCTCATTCTTCGGTTTGATTATATACGTTAGCAAATTTCCGGGGAACAATACCCAAAGCTTCACTAAAATTGGCTCGTATTGTTTCCAAAGATAATTTCTAATGGAGTATCTTTGGAATATTCTTTTGAGACATTAAAAATGAATGTTCTCTTGGGAAATACAAAATCAATTCATATGTTCCGTAGTCCACACAGTAGTGGTTTAAATAAGATTACTTGCATATATTTATGGAATTTGAAAGAAGAAAGTACAAAATCACATCTCTGAGCTACAATAAATTATTGGTTAAATTATGGGTAAGTGTCTGTGTGTTTCTTGTGTGAGTAAATACATATACACTCATATATATATAGATAGGCAGATATTTACAGAGTTAAATGGTATATGGCATAAATAATTATAAATGCTTAAATTAAATACCTTATAATATTTATTATATATTAATGAAATACTTAAGTCTTCTCAAACTAACATCTTTTATTCTTAAATATAGATTCTTAGAAACTCTTATACTTTTTATTTTTATCAAATAATTCATTAGTTATAGTTATTTCATACAAATTTTGACTAACATAACATATGAATATCAGGTCTTCCAAAGTTAAGAATTATAGTGTCTTGTGATCTTTTTATTGCAACTATTCATATTTAGTTTCTTCTGTTATCTATAAATTTTTAAAAAAGGAGGTTGGCTTAATAAGGCTTAATTATTAAATATTTAAGGCAAAATGTATCCTAAATCACATTTGGATTTCAAGTATTTCTATTTTAAAAAGTCTTAACAATTTTGTATGAAAACAATTCATTTTGTTTTCATATATGCGATAGCTTGCTATTTTTTTCTTATTTTGAGATAGATTAACAGATTCTGTGGGTTGCATTAAATTTATCTTTACTTAAACAGCAACATAATTAATATTATACAGATACAATATATATGTTTGTTGAAAATGAATTTATTTTACATATTCATTTATATAATGATTGTACATAATTGTTAAATACTATCCATATTTTTGTAAGACCTTTGTCCACATTTGCTAGTAATTTGTTTAGCATAATTTTGTAATAATACAAGGACTTATTTGCCCAAAAGCAAATTTTGCATGGTGCTACGTGGCAAGCACATGGCTTCGTGATGACTGCCATTGCATCATTTCTGAATTTGAAGGCTAGTGAAATAATATGTAGCTATAAAACATAGTGCTCTGTTTGTTCCTGTTGTATGTGATACCTTTTCTTCAGCTATGTCTCAAGGCAAAGTTAACACCAAAATGACTTTTAAAGTGATTTTAACATTAAGATTCAGTAAAACTCTATCTCCCCTGCACAAACAGAAGTGTAAAAAAAATAAGAGGAAAGAAAATCTCTTCAATCAGGAAAAAATATGTATTAGCTATAAAATGTATAATGCCTAGTTTCTTTTCACTTGATCTTTTTAAGTTATGTTGGAAACGCACATATCATATTCAGGGATAGACGTTAGGAGGGAAACGGAGGAGGTTAATTACTGCTATTTACTTTCAGAAGCAGCTACAATTGAAAACGTGAATGGCCTAAGTGGAAAAACTCACTTAGTATCCTCAAAGAACATCCCAGAAAACAATTTTCTAGAGGTCTTCTAGCTTGTTAATACTAAAATACTATCCAGGTAACTAAATGCTTAGTCCTTTATTTTTCTGAAAGGCAGTCATTTAAGGAGAAAGCTGTGCTGTGCTCACAGGTGCACCCAATGGTATACTTACATTCAGCTTTCATTGAGAGCGTGCGTACATCTCTGAAAAACGGCATTATTGCATGGCTTTCCTTTATCCAGTGTGAGCCACTCAGTATCCTCCATGGGATTTATTCTCTGAACCACCTCGACGTCCATCGCTGTACATTACTTCAGGTTCTAATTTTCATCCCTCTTCAAGAAACTACCCAGTGAGACACAATACTCTCACAGCTGTGTGTGCCAAGGATTCAACAGTGTGGAAGTCCCATCTAGCAATTACCGCACTCTCCCCGTGTGTACATCCTAGGATGCATTTGCTAATGCTGCGCCCACGAGGTGCTCAAACAAGCATCAGCCGTCTCCCTCCTTGCGTGGTCCACACCAGGCACCTGGCAACACAAGGTGATTTGGTGGTGACATGTATAAATTCGTGGTTACGATCCCCAGAGGAGGCACTTTAGACAACCCTAGGTTTGACTCCTTCCCCCTGACAGCTCTCCGGAACGTGGGGTTCTCGGGTATTTGGGTCAGACACGGTGTGTGGCCAAGGCAGTGCCGTGATGAAGTAATGGCACGTGTGACTCAAGGCAAGATGTGCAGAGGGGACGCCGGCCATCCCTACGCCAAAGAGGGCTCATAAAACCCTGTGATATTTATGCCTGTCAGCACTCCCTTCGTCTCCTGGCTCCTCCAGCAGATCAGCCACCCACTGGGTAAAAATTCCACAGCTTGTGTTTCTCTCTCTTGACAAACGTCACATCCAAACGCTGGTCCTGATGTAACTTACTAATTTTAAATCACGCTTCTACTCATTTGTCCTGGTCTGCTGGCTTCCCGATTCAAATACGATAAAATTATTTAATCAAACAGTGCATTAGTTTTTTCATTGGACACATGCCATTGGAGTCTTCAAGCAGTTTTGGAATGATGAAATATATTAGTAGGTGTCTTATTAAAAAGTGAGTTTTCTAAAATCCTCTTGTGAACCACGCTGGACTCTCAAGTAATGAAAAACTATGAGGTTCTGCGTATGAAGATGATTGATTTGAAGTAAACATTACACACATTGTGTGTGTGTGTGTGTGTGTGTGTGTGTGTGTGTGTGTGTGTGTGTGTGTTTGGAGAGAGAGAGATTAAAGAGGGCGAAATGCCAGTTTCAGAAGCGCCATGGAAGTGCTGCCCTCCAGGTTCACGCCCTCATTATCTCCCTTCCTCTCTGCATCCCAGTCTCTGCCTGCTCCGGTTTATCTTTCAGACTTCTGCCACGGCGCCCTTTCTAAAATGCAAATGTGATCTTGTTTCTCTCCTGCTCAAGGTCTTTCAGGATAAAATAACACTTTCTCAGCGGGCTTTCAGCCGGACTTTCGCCATCTCTGGTTTATAAGCTTGTCTCTGGCCAGTTCGGACCCTGCTGGTCCCGCACTTTGCCTGTGTCACTGCCCTGCCCGACCCTGTCCCTGCACTGCGGTCACTTCATCCCTGATGCCCCCAAGGCACTTGCCTCAGTGAAATGCAATGATTTGTGTCCCATCCTCTGTCCTTTTATCAGATGATACACTTCTTGGATAGAAGCCCTCTGATATTTATGCTTCTGTTCTTGGGGTCTGCGACATAGTAAGCCATCTTTGATTTTTAAAAAATAACTGATTGAAATACTTGCAAATAATTTGTCCAATATAGCTCAGTAGACAAAAAAAATCTCCTAAAAATTATTTTCAGAAAACATGTGCCAGTTGTTGACAGGGATGGTCGAATCTGTATAAACAACTTTTTCTACAATTGATTTTGTTTTTGATTTTGAAAATATTCCCTCTGCTCTTTTTGACTTTGGGGACTGGAACTTCTGGAGTACCTTCCTTTTATTTATTTTTTTTTGTTTTCTTTCTTTTTTAAAATATATTTTTATTGAAGTATGGTCAGTTTACAATGTTGTGTCAATTTCTGGTCTATAGCACAATACTTCAGTCATATAGGAACATATATATATTCATTTTCATATTCTTTTTAACCATAAGTTACTACAAGGTATTGAATATAGTTCCCTGTGCCATACAGTATAAACTTGTTTATCTATTTTATACATAGTAGTTAGTATCTACAAATCTCGAACTCCCAGTTTATCCCTTCCCACTCCCTTCCCACCCTGGTAACCATAAGTTTGTTTTCTATGTCTCTGAGTCTGTGTCTGTTTTCTAAATAAGTTTGTCTTTTTTTTTTTTTTTAGATTTCACATATAGATGATATCATATGGTATTTTTCTTTCTTTTGCCTTCCCTTTTAAAAGGCTCATTCATGTTGGAAAATGCTACAGTGTTCCTCTTTGTTTATTCTCATTTTTCATGGTGGATTTATGTTTGTTGAGTAAATAATAAATGTAGCTCTGGGGATGCGGGAATGTCTTCATAACCTCACTTAGCAACAGACACATAGAAGAGCATCAGTAAAGGGGACAAAGAATAACAAATGATTGAAGGCACGGACAGAACCAGAGCATGGACACAGCTCCTTCACATGGACCAGAAGAAGCAAGACACAGACATCACCTGTCCCTTCTTCTTTGCCAGGACTATAGAAAACCCGACACGAGGCCAGTGTGGAAATGAAGTGAGAAGCAGCAGGAATGTACAATGTGAGGAAGAATGGTAGGACTGGACAGGTGTGGGTAGGTGTCCTTCAGTGTGTGTCTTCTTGACGGGCGGGAGTCCATCTAGCCAAGTAAAAACCACCTGCACCGAGATGATAATCTGAAGGCGTCTTGTTATTGTACTGGAGGGACATACAAAACCATCTTTAAAGTTACTCCTGCACAAGAAGGTCACCTCTTGGATGGATAATCTCATAGCACTAAGAGCATCACCATTTTGGTCTAAAACATTAGCAGAGAAAAATGGGAGTAGGGGGGCCAATCTATTTAAGGGCTTGGTGCAAATAGGGATTTTAAGACCCCAACTTTTGTCCTACATTTTTTCGCTGGTCTTAAAGGACAGCCTCATCTAGAGATCTTAAGATTTATACGAAATAAAGACAGAAAAGTAATTCCTGGGAAAAGAAGTCACCAGGTAGGTTAGAAACGCCAAGTCAGAAAGCTTAAGGATTACATGTCAAGCCTTTGGAAGAATAAGAGTTTCAGCTTCACACACACACAAAGAAAAGATGTCTGGCTCTCCCTCTTCCCTTGAGTCGATAAACTTTCCTCTAAATATCAGTAAAAATCCCAGCATGGAATAAATGGATTTGAATTTAAAATAACGCTGTGGACCAGCGGGGGGTCAGCTGCTGACATGATGGGATTGGGGTGCTGACGCTGACCTTGCTGATAACGCTCCCACCTGCCGCAAACGTTGACATTGAGACGGATGCGAGGGCAGGTGTGGATACATCAGAGAGGCTGGCAATAATAAAAAGTAACAGGAGCACATCAGAGAGTTGAGGGGAAGCTAAAAACACAAGTGCTAAGCAGTAACAGAGGGCAGAGGCGTCTCACGTTCTGACCCATTAGAGTTATTGCGATGCTGGGACGAAGCTCGCGTGCACAGAGAGACTAGGAACAAATTGGAGATGGCAAGAAGCTCACCTCGCTCACCTCTAAAACTCCAACAAAAGGAAGTAAAAGGCTGGGGCTCACGGCTTATTAAAGACACTATATTGAAAAGGACTGGCCTTAGCCACGAAGGGACTTCCCCGTAAACTGTGCTTGGTGGCAAGGTCTCAGGGCTCAGGAAGATGGGAAACGTATGGTGATCTTAGATTATAAAATAAAGACTTTTGAGTATTCATGAGTGTTGGCTATTTTCATTTACGGAAAAGTCTCAACAATGCAAAAATCATATTTAGAATTTAAAATATATAAAAGAGAAGCTTTAGGAGAGGTTCACCTTCGAACACTTTATAATGAGAATAGGAGGGAAAGGAATATTTGAAATATTCAAGAGGACGAACAGTTTTCACATATCCAGAAACACTTTGTACTCATTCTCATTAATAAAGGTGCCTGCTAATTGCAAAGAACTTTATTTAGTACTAAACATTCTATAACAATCTCTGTGGGAAGAATTAATGTCGCCCAATTTTGAAGCAGCATAAGGGACTTGAAAAATAATACTGCTTGCTTTTAACTCACTTTCGTATTAAAGTATGTGATTGGCTTAGATTGTTTCCCCTAATTGATTAAGGATACTGTGATTTTACTATTTACTTAAGAAATAGTTCATAAATTCTGCAACTTTTCCTATAATTTTGCAAGTTTGTAAGCAGGAGGAGCAGTATTAAAATATTAAAACAGTGACAATTCTAGGGTATTTTTTTCTCTCTAAAGAAAAAAAAAAGGGCTCCAAATAAATATAGACTTTGTGTTTGACGCTTTAAAATAACCAGGGGTTCTGAAGAATTTTCACTATTTGTCTGATAGAAGTAGACCTTCCCAAAGCAAAGCTCTGGTATTTTTGAGCATGTGGGATTCCCTGGCAGAATGGTTACATTCAAGTGTTTTAACACATATAGAAAGTCATCATGATGCTTCCATTAGGAAAAGGTGCATTGTTACAACCATAACAACCAACAGCAAAAACTGCTTCATTTGCGGTATCTCTTGCACCCGTCAGTCCCTTCTGATGGGTAACAGTTACATGAACCCGGAGCACTGTATGACTAGATTATTAAAATGATCACACTGGCCCTTTTTGGCCCCAGCCCTAAGTTATCTTCAGGCATCACCATCACCATGTCGTTGTCCTGCTCGAAAGTCTTCCCAGGCCTGAGTTCCTTAGTTGACTTCGCAAGCAAACTCTGGGTAAGCTAGGTCCTTTCCCTCTCCCACCTGAGGTCCCCAACACAACTCACACCGACCAGGACTGCTCACTCCCGTTTCTCTCCAGGCCTCAGTCCTGCTTCAGGACAAATACACACACACACACACACACACACACATCACTAAAAACAAGATGGATATTGGCTGCAAGGAGCAGTATAAAACATATGAGATCTCACAAGAACTCAGATTAACTCTATTGCTTTGTTGGGGAAGAGAATAAGGAAAGTTAAGAAATATATCTTTGACCATGAGGAGATAACTGTGTGTGTGAGTGAGTGATTTAATTTTGTTTATTAAAAGGTATCTGGGAAAAAAACAGTATTAGATATATGCACGTTTATAATTACTAAAAATTCTCATGTTTAATACTCTGAGTCACACTTCTGAGGCAGATTATGGCACGGTTAAAGAAAATTCACTAATAGGCTGAATTTATCCTTTTATTCGAAATTACAGAACGCAGTACTCCTTGCGGTACATCAGTTGCATCATTCCTTGGGAGCAGGGACAGTCTATCCTGATTTCTCATCCAGCCAATCATAACGTATGATTCCATCCGTATCTCTGCGCCAACTCATGGCCACGTGGCATACGTCTGGGCTGCAGAAGAAGTCAGCACGACCCTTCAGTGGTGGGGCCAAGGGGAGGGAGGTACCCAAAAGAACCCCTGGGCCTGGCATGAAAAAGGCAGGATGGCATAGTCTTATGAGTTACATCAGTATCTTTCTTCCCTGGAGTTAAAAAAAGGACTTAGTTATAAGAAAGAAGACAAAATCTTTACTCAATCGATCAGATTTTTCCTTGAAGAAGAATCAAAACTCTTTCGAATTTAGGCCATTGAGGGTAGGCCATTAATATGAGCTGATGTAACGCTATGAATTTCCCACATTCAAAGTTATTCTGAACATGTCTACATCCTTTAATCTTATCTAGAACCAGCCGCCCTTCAAGTGCACTGAAGATATCAAAGGGCTCAGCTTTCCTCTCCTTTGGATCCAGGAGCTCTCACTTCAAAAAAAACCTTCATGTCACTGACCTCCATGAGAAAAGCTGTCCACGTCAAGCTCATTCTAGATGTTTCAAAGAAAATCATTTGAAGACAAGTGCCATGTAATTTTTTAAACTCCTTGTCCCTAATTTTTAGGAAACAAAAAAAGATAAAACAGTGAATCTAGAGTCATGGAAGAAATTGGAAAAAAAAAAAAGTAGCTGTGAGGATGGTGGGTATGTTTTAAGTAAGCAGAAAATAGTCCTAAATGTGGATTCCTGGGAGTGGACTGTTTCATGGGTTTTTAGGTATTTTTTGGTAACAAATCCCATAAAATAGTAAGGACTTAAGGAGCCAAAAAGAGAGCCCATACCAAAGGAGACATAACACGCTGAAGTTAATTCATCATGAGTTTCCCATAAGCCTCTGTGGGCGCTTGGCCAGGTCCAGCGCATTATCTGTGTGACTCCCTGAGTCACCGCGGCTAATGGAATGTAGCCCGTGTTTGTTGTTGCCATGGTGACGCGGTATTCTCAGGCATGTCATGTTCACAGATCAGTAGCAGCCGCACAACTGCTCCCAGCTTCTGACCGGGGACAGGAATTCACTCCGCAGTCAGTCTGTCAGGAAGGAAGTCGCTTTGGTGAGGGCGCGTCAGGCTGGGACCCTGGCCCTTCCACTCCCGTTGTCACCGCCGGGCTATTGTCATTAAAATAACCTTGAATCCTCATGAATTCACTCATTCACAAACACCGTCAAAGAAGGTGCCAGAGTTCAAGAGAACCCAGAGGGTCAAAGAGAGGACTAGTTTTAAATCTGTGCCCATTGAACCTGGAAATGACATCGTCTGTTCGATATAATCTTCTCCTGACCATAGCAAATCAAATCGCGCTGACTGGCCCCGACGTCCGGGGCGATTCAGCACCGTGAAAGGTGACTGGGAGCAAAGGGGTCACGTCTTTTGTGGCATTGCTCTGAGAAATAGGCACAGACATGTGTGGGAATATTCTGCAGAGAATAGATTTCCCCCCAAAGTGAGAAGCAAATCCCGCCAGCGGGCTGTAAAGGCAGTGGGGATTCTGTGCTCTGGAGAATACTCAGATTTCAAGCCACTGGGATAGTTAGGGGTTTTAAGATTTAAAACGTTTGAGCAGGTTGCAGGTATTGTACAGGACGGTCTAGTTTGCCGAGAGGAGGTGAAACAGAGTAAATAAGCAAATAATCTAATAATAGTAGTCAAATCATCATCATCATCATCTAATCAGATAATACCGTTGAAATCTGGGAAATGATCATAAAGGAAGAAAAGAGAGAAAAAGAAACGGGAGAGATAACAGAATAGATGAGTTTGGAGAGGGTAACCACCTTCCGAGGGGACCATAAAGAGTTGGAAGACACCGGACAGAGAAAAAGACCGGGAGAATCCACCAGGCTTAATCACCCAGGCAGGATCCCAAGAGATGGGGAAAAGGAAGGACCCGTGGACGGAAGCTACGGAACATTTCAGGAGAGAGTTGTGCACCCACAGAAAGGTACCCTAGGATGTCTTGAATCCTGAACCAGGATCACAGTTAAAAAATAAAAAGAAAACCAAGCCCCTCTCATTTTAAAGATGGAAAATTGGGAAAGAAACTGGTCTTATTTTTCTTCCCCACCACTTCTGCATTTATTCTGAGACAGAAGAAAGCTCTCTGGGCAGGGACAGGAGGGACCCCGGCCTCTACCATGCCCACAGCCCCAGCCCCCTGGGGGCCCCAAGCCCTGGCCGAGAGCCACTGTCCCCTGAGTTCTTCCTCACCAGCCACAGAGCACAAGGACCAGCACACTGTGCGAGCCATGCCAAGGTCACCTGTCACTCACCATCACTCATACTCCACAAACAGATGATGGGTGGGGTTTTAGGGGCATTATTACATCCACACCTGGTATGGGTCATAATTGGTTCAGGTAAACAGCACCCTAAGTGGGGCCAGCTACATAATTTGTAAGGCCCTGTCTGAAATGAAAATGTGTGGCCCCTTACTCAGACAGCAACAGCAAAAACCCCTCAAATTCTTATTTCTGTGGCAATGGCCCATTTTTCTCTCTCTCTTGCTCACTAGACCCGACATGGTCATCTTTTATTTGGTAATCCCAACCACAGTTGCTTGGACACAGGAGAGATTCAGGGTGACAGCAGACCTCTGCAGCCATAAGGGCGTCCCACTCTGCACGTGCCCAGGCCCTGCTGGGGCAGGAGGCAGCAGAGGTCGCTGGGTGGGGGCAGGGGGTGGGCAGCTGAGACCCCCATCCTGGGGAGATGGGCCACACAAGAGGGGGGGCTCTGAGCTCCATGCACATTTATCGTCCATTTCACTTACAAAAACACAAATTCAAAGTTAAATTATTAACAATTTCAAGATGGCGTCCACAGAGCATTAAGCCACGCGTGGGGCCCCCTTCTGAGCGTGGGGCCCTGGACGCTGGCCCTGCTTCTCATGCAAACAATTATGTGTAGTTTCAAGCTGCTTTTCAGGATTCGAATGTTTCTTTTCATGGTTTGAGAAATACCAAGGAAAACCACAAAAAGATACAATATTCTTCACTACAGTGTATTTGGGGGTCTCATGCTGGCTGGTTAAAGTGCCTCAGATGTATCCTCTGTTAACACACAGAGACATATATTTAAAGACATGAATTATATTTTTACAATTTAATAAATGGATGGGCTGATGGGGGTACAACGTTTACAATGCTTATTTCTTCAAAGTATCCGGACACCAGGACGCTTTAAAACCAGTGAGTGCTTGGCGTGGGGTCACCTGCGAGCGCTCAGGGTGCCTGGCGCGGTTCTTTCTCCTTTTCTGTTCAGATCAATTTCCCACTACAGCCAGCAATTCAAAAAAAAAAAAAAAAGAAGTTGTCGAAATAATTGTCCCTCAGTAGTATCTACAGGAAGTATTTATGCTCTCCTACGCAAATGAATAGACGCCACCAGGAACCTCTCATAGCGGGAGCACCGTTGGCCCCGCGGTGATGCTGAGAGCCGCTGGGCAAGGCCGGCGGGGCCTGAGGTCAGCCCAGTAATAAAACCGCATGGCATAAAATAAAAATAAAGCCCGCTGTAGACTACAATCAGATTCAATCCAATTACTTTATCATCCCAGGATTATTACTTTTTTAAAATTCCATCTCCTTGTAAATGTTTCCTCAGAGTCTTTTGGTAGAAGTGCATTTATGCTCCCTTTCCTCTATCCCCGGCTGCAAACATGCCCCTCTCTCGACCCAGGCCATTAATTTTGAAAAGCCTATAGCCGACACGGACAGCGGAAGAAAGTCTTTCTGGGTGGGAGCTGCACCTGCCAGAACCAGGTACCTGCTTCAGTAAAAATGCACGCCTACATCACTCTTCCTTCAGGGAAGGGTCAGCTTTCCTTAGAAAGGAAAAAACGGTTTGGAATAAAATGAGGGAAGCCCATGTGTCAATTTGCCTCTGCTTTGTCGGTCCTCTGTTCATGTGTGTATCGTGGTGCTACTGCACGTGTGGGCTTCTTGTTTATATTAAAAATTTTTTGTGATTTCTTGCCCTAACATACGTTTGCGAATAAACCTTCATTTTGTTCAGAGATAACGTGCGTTTCCCCTGGGTACCATTGTCCTTACTCTCAAGAGCTGAGTAAACATTTCAGTGGCTATCATATTTCATAATTAGTGTTAACATCCGGGAGGTCTACAAAGACGTTTTCCTCCCAACTCTAATCCCAGTGTTTAGTGCCTGTTTCTCACTTTTTCCTGTGCCCAGCAGAACGCTGCCCTCAAAACCAAATCACTGGCCCCAAGCCATTTGCTGCGTCCTGATAGTCCACATTTTACAGTGATGCAGAAACAGACACTTGACGAGTCTCATCCAAGTGAAGTTTATCCAAAGAGAGGACACTCCTGTCACCAAGCTCAGCAGGTGTCCGTGTACCTGGTGCTACTTGAACATTAGGGCTGTAGATTATTCATTTTCCTGTCCCCAGCGTCTAGACATTCAACAAAGATTGAATACTGAATTCAGCTAATAAACGTTATTTAAACGTAATGATGTATATTAAACCTATGGTTCAGGTAAACGTAGAAGATCTCATGATGCCAGAAAATCTCACCTCCTAATGCTATGGCCAGCTCTGTTTATCATTCGCTTATAATAAGGCTAACACTTGAGGACACGTTCAGTCTGGGAGCATTAGTTTCAGAATGTTACTGCAAATATGAGGAAGCCGATGCTGTCCTCACAAATTGCTGGAAGAAATTTTAAAAACATATAAGACAATTTCTCTGTTTTTTTTAATCTTGAAAAGTCTGTGGTTCTAGGATTGCTGACCGAGCACAGAAGAGATTATAAAACTGGAGAGCACTGAGTCCTTGTGTAGCATCCTTCAGCTTCACGGTAAGGCGATGGCGGTGATTATGGCCTAATGGCAGCAATTTGCTTCTTTTAATTGGAAGAAATATGTTGTAAGAAAGAAAAGGACACATAAGGGGAGGAATAAATGAGAAGCTTGGAATTGGCTGATACAAACTACTATGTATTAAACAAACAACTCGGTCCTGCTGTACAGCACAGGGAACTATATTCAGTATCTTGTAGTAACCTATAATGAAAAAGAATATAACAAAAAATATAAATATATATATGTGTGTGTATATATATATATATATGTGTGTGTGTATATATATATATATATGTGTTTGTATATATATATATATACACACCCCACTATGCTGTACACTAGAAACTAACACAACATTATAAATCAATTATACTTCAATAAAAAAGAAAAAGGGCAAATAATAAAATACATATTTTTATTCCTTTATAGTTCTTTGGGCTTCAAATATTTTTCTGCTCTTGAAAAAATATTGTATTAAATTATTTGTCACTTGGTCTTTTATTCATTAGTTTTTTTTAGCTTGATCGAGCCATAATTGACATAAAATCCCATATATTTTAGGTGCACCGTGTGATGCTTTGGCATTTGTATACCTTGTGCAATGATTGCCACAATCAGGTTAACTGGCACATCTATCAATTCTCAGAGTTAACATTTTTTTGCATGTGGTGAGAACGCTTAGGGTCCACTCTCTGAACAAATTCCAAGTGCACAACAGTTCGGTTCTTACATTTAAGTCTTCAGTCTATTTCGAGTGAATTCATTGTAATTAAAAATAGCTTCAGTGTATGTCTCTGAAGCCAGTTATCAGGAATTAGTTCGCACTCACACTGACATAACTGCATATACACTTTAAAATGCATCATATCAAATGTTGCAGTTTGACTATCACAATGGCTAGCTTAATGGAAGAACTGTTTTAATTGTTTAGCAAGTATTGATTAATATAAATGTCACACCCACACTATCACGGCCCCATTTTATAGATAAGGAAACGGAGGCATCGAATGTCTGAATGACTTGAAAGAAAGTAACTGTTGGAGACAAAGAACAGAAATACCTGAGAGCAGAGACGGCACATGACCTTCGACTGTCTGATTCCAGGACCTGGATCCTTCCCTCTGCACTGCACTGCCTCCTTAAAATGACACTGTGGTTGGAGTTTATGTTTGGATCTTTAAAAATTCGTAACCTAAATAGTATCACATAATCCCCAGAGCTGTCTAGACAATGGGTACCACTTCCGCTTCCTATTTCTCGCCGACCTCCCCCATGGCCTCATCACTCAGCTTATCTCTCAGCTAATTTTTACTACCTTACCTCCCAATCTGACTTTTTTCTTTCATTAGTTTTTTTTTTTTTTTTACTTTGAGTGACATTATTCTTCTTGTTAAAATAAAATCACCTTAATTTCTTTCCTCCGGAAGCCTAACTTGCTAAATCAAGCCATGAATACTTTTTTAACCTCAAAACCTAAGTAGGCACACACATGCTTTCCTAAAACTCGTACAAGATCCATTTCTCACGGGCCAAGGTTTCTCCAACGCTGAGTTAGACACGGGGCGCACAGATGTTTTTTGTTTGTTGCTGTGTGACACCGATCATACTTCGAATTTATTCCCAGAGAACTTGTACAATATATTTGAAATGAGTATTTTCTCTCCTTCCATTGAGATGCAACATTATGCAGTCTATGTCAAGACTGGTTAATGTTGTGTCTGTACCTTCACTTTATTTTAGACTTAATTCCTGCAAACTTCAATATTAGAACATTTGAGTAAACAAACATATGCAATGCTATATTTAAATGCTATTTCATTTCTGATAACCTACAAATAACTTGTGAACACCACTGAAACGTGCATGTTTAAACTAGGACTCATTCCCAGAGACAGAAATGTGATGTGTGCATGCGTGTGAGTGTGTCCTCATATGCTCAAGAATGAGGTTTCTTTTTAAGCACATTTTAAACTTTGTTCCATTCACAATAACACTGAGAAGCATATATTAAATGTATTCAATAAAGTGTGGCCTCCCTGGAATAAGATGTTCTCTTGCCCTAAAAGACTAATACAGCTCTCCTGTGAAATTAAAAGCTTCTTAGTAATTCAACCTTTGAATGCCCCAAGGTTCTGAGGGTGTGGTTGGATAGATATTTGTATAATAACAGGATTTTATCAGTGATGACTCTTTCATACACACACACACACACACACACACACACACTTTCAAGGCACCCAGCAAGTCAGGTATTTCTCCGTTCTTTCCTTCAAAGTACTGCTGACTCATAATCACCTTACTGGGAAATAAATTATCCTTTAAATTAGAAATATATACTTCTCGAAATCTGAATATCAATCTTTCTAGGTGAATTCCATCTCCATTTTTGCTTCATAAGTAGGTGTGGGTGCCCTGCAGAGCGCCACGTTGGTCCAGATAATGAATACATATTATTTGACTATAAATATAATATGAGCCTGTTTGAAACAGGTCTCACTGTGGAGCTATTTGTTTTATCGAGTCTTATTTCAATGACAAGAAATGTAAAAACTGGTATAGTTTCTAATAGGACAGAAGACACAATTTGTCACAGATTACAATGTATTTATATTATTGCCAAATGGATTATCACTGAAGCAGGAGTGATTGCATGAAGTAAATTTAGAAATAGTCTGGCTGTTTAAAATAAATCTGAGAACTTTACGATCTATGGTTTTATTCATCAAAAAAAAAAAAAAAACACACGTAAAGTTAACCAAGTCCACCACTCTTTAGCGATCAAACACGAAAATATTTCTTACTACCGTTATTGCTCAGATCATATTTATTTTCTAAGTGAAGGGCATGACAGGGCTTGTGATCACAGTTTTAGGACCTGAAATACCATGGCCAAGAGCACGCACAACATGTCTTTTTGGTGCTCAAAGATTGTCTGCATCCTTTGTTCCCTCCCCTCCATGTCTCTTTCATAAAAGCATGGTCTGTGGCCATTCTGTTGTGGACTCATCAGTATGAAGTTTTTGGGAACAGACACATTTTATTCAGTAATGGTCATAAGTCAAACAGCTATGTGAGGTAAT
The DNA here is from genome assembly GCF_048564905.1 of Vicugna pacos. Taxonomy (NCBI): domain Eukaryota; kingdom Metazoa; phylum Chordata; class Mammalia; order Artiodactyla; family Camelidae; genus Vicugna; species Vicugna pacos. The sequence continues at coordinate 4,695,255 of NC_133014.1, read as the reverse complement.
CAGACATGCTAATGACCAAACTGGACTAGTTTTCAAATGATGAAAAAAAACCAAACTCATGTATCCTTATTATTTTAACAACCCAACCCAATTCTTTACAAAAGAACACAAGGTAATATTTTTAAAAACAGTTGTGTCTTTTTTACATGCACTCTGCCCTTTCTCAATGTTATAATATATTCTCATGTTGACTTACTGTACATTGATTTTAATAGGCATTCCCTACAGAGCATTCAGAATATCACTACGAACTGTATAATACAATTTTCCACCCCTGAAATGCTATAGAAACTACACATTTTATACTGACATGTGCCCCATCAATAAAAGAGTTTTTATATCTTATTTGTAGCTATTGATCTCAACAGCATAATGAAAAATTGATTGCAACGAAGTGCACAATTTTTTAAGTATAAATTTCAATGTCAAATTATTTTTATCTATGCTTCCCAATTATACAGGAAACTTATAAATTTATATATGTTTGCTTCCACAAAACTCCACCGCCATAAATTTGACATGACAAGAATCTCCTGAGTCAATAGAAACCAGGTTTCTCTTACTAAAATATGATTCCAAAATTAAATACCCTAGTTTCATACCAGTTTCATTTCTTCCGTATAAAGAGAATTAACATCTTGATATATAGAATCACCTTCCTATGCAATTTAACAATTTGAAATGAGGTCTTAAATCTTCTGGGAATAGGAACACACACACACACACACACACACACAAAATATGCATCTGAAATTCATACTCACTTGGTATCCACACAACATGGTAAATGAGTTGTCTGCCCTTTGTTATCTTTTGAGACCTTATGATTTTATGGGTGACATCCTTCTAGGAATGTCTACAGGTATGAGTTCTGACAAAATCTAAGAGGGACATCGCTGGTGTGCCCCAGCCGTGATCCCAAATCCGGTATCACAGTCGTAGAATGAAGTAGGCCAAAATCCACAAATCTACACAAAATCTGCAAACTTTCTACCCACAGTGAACAACACCCCTATTATCCTTCCAAAAGCAAAAGGTCCAGAAAATGAGAAAAAAAAAACTCATTAATCACATTATTTTAATAATATAAATCTTTATATATTTATTGTATATTGTCCTTTTATGCTATTTTAAATTGATTAAAAAGTTTTCAGTTTTCCTCTGAGATATGTAAATTGAAAAACGTATATTCTCTAATGAGATGCATTAATACAAGAGAAAATACAAAACGTACATATTCTTCTGATGAAGACCTTTCTAGCACTTATGTCTGACAATGTCCTGATGTGTCCCACAAAGATGGTAATGGGTCCCACTCACACGCACTGATAACTCAGCTTGTGAAATGGTTTTGCCCTTTTACCCTTTTCCGATGAATCGATGACCTCCATTTGTTAGGGGTTTGGAGGGTTACAGAATTCTCTTTTGAAAAACAGATTTATTGTGCTCTGATTCACATAATGTAAAACTGTGCAAGTCAGTGGTTTGGGTATTTCCACAGGATTGTGTAACCATCACTGTAATCTAATTTTAGAACATTTTTCACCATCCTTAAAAGAAATCCCCTGTGCATAGCCAGCCACCGCCATTTCTCCCCTCTGACAACCACGAAACGACTCTGTCTCTCTGTGGATTTGCCTTTTCTGGACGTTCATAGATTTGAAATTGCACAATGCATGGCCCTCTGTCTCGGCTCTTTCATTAGCGTAATGTTTTCGAGGTGCATCCAAAATACCGTGGTACTTTTCCACGGAAGAACATTATTCCTGCGTGTGAGTGCACTATGTTTTGTTTATCCACTTACCAGCTGATGGACACAGGTAGGCTGTTGAAATAGCCCCGTTATGAGCATTAATGTATCAATTCCGAGGACATAATTTTCACCTCCCTGGGGTGCGTACCCAGGAGTGGAATTGCTGGGTCCCACGGTCACCCCATGTTGGACTTTTCGAGGAACTATGAGCTGGTTTCCAAGCTGGCTGGGCCATTTCACATCCCCGTCAGCAAAGTGGGAGGGTTCCAACTTCTCCACATCCCTGGCAACTGTTACTGTGTTTGTTTTTTGACGGCAGCCATGTAGTCAGTGTGAAGTTGTATATTGTGACTTCTGATTTGCATTCTCCCTAGTGATGAACAATAGTGATCGTCTTTTCACGTGCTGTTGGCCGTCTGTATGTCTCCTTTGGGAAAATGTTTCTTCAAATCCTTTCCCACTGTTAAATGGGGTTATATGTCTTTGCATTGCAGAGTTGTAAGAGTTCTTCCTTCATAGTCTGGATATGAGTCTTTTACCAGATATATGATTTTCAAGTATTTTCTCTCTATTTCAGCCCAGTTTTCAAATTGCTACATTGGACATTTCTACCAATGACAGTAGTAAACAAACATGGCAAACTCGTACCAAACGGTGATAGATCTCCACTCTGCGGGAAAGTGGGGACCACAGCGGCATTTCAGATGATGCAACAGGAAAGGACGTGAGGGTTTGGAGACGGGCTGGATTCCTGTTGTCCTATTCCCATTTTCAATTTACTTAGCAAAAGCTCCAGAAAACTGTCAAGTGTCAAAGTCAGTAGCATGTCAGCGAAAATCTGTGAAAGGGTGTAAGTAAATGAATGGTAGAGAAAAATGTGCAGTATTAAAAACAAGGATCTTTCGAGTGACGCTCAAGTGCTATAGCAACTGAGTGGGTGGGAACTAGCAGATCTGACGGAGGGGAAGTCATGATTGCAGCACTTCGCCACTGACAGATGGGGACCCAGAAGGAAGCTTGGAGTCAAAACAGAGCACCAAACACAGGAACAACTTGTGAAAGAGTGGATGAGACCAAATGCATGTTTATCAAAAGATAATTATTTTAGAAGGGGGTCTAAATCAAGGTTCCTCGGCTGTGGAGGGTTCAAAGCAACAATCACTTTCATTCTCTTAATTTCTCTGTGACATCGATGGTCCAGCTGAGAGCTGCCGCATTTAACTGCGTGGAGGGGCGCTGCTGTCTCCAAAAATGACTGTTCCACAGTGGAAGAGGGAAAGCAAATCGAGGACTCAATCCATGTAGGTTTGGGGTTGTCATTGCCTCGCTCACTCATTCATTCATTTCATATGTGCCTTAGAAATCATCTTATGTGTCTGGAACTTTGCTAAATGCTGGGGGGTAAAATAGTAACCAGAACAAAAACTGTGCTCTCTAGCAGTTTATAGTTTAGTGAAGAGAGGGACAAATACAAACATAATTTCATGCAGCAAAATTTCATCTCCCTAAGGGCATCATCCTGCTCTTTTCTGGAGTCCAGGGGCGCTAAGTGTCAGGAACCCACTATTTGATTATCTGAAGGAGGTACGTGAGGAACACAGAGCAGGAAGGGAGAACATCTCCCTCGCAGGTACCATGCACGTGTCTCCCCGAGATGGTTCTCCCTGCAAACCAAGCTGGTGTGCTCAGAGACTTGGGGAGAAGTGTGTGCACATGCAGAGGGAGAGGGGTGGGGAGGGAACTACCTTATCCTTATTGTTACAGGTCCTCCGTTCTCCACGGCATCACAGAAAGAGCTCAGACCCTGAAGCCAAATTGCTTCAGTTTAAATCTCGACTCTGCCATTTAGCAGATGTCTGACCTTCAGCACGTTACTAAATTTCTCTGTGCCTTAACCTTCTAATGTGTAAAACAGGGGAGAAAAATATTACCTAGATTAGAATGCTGCTATGTGTGCTGACTGCGAAAAACATGTCGAGTTTGGGGGCCAATACCTGGATTATAGAAAGCACTCGAAAGAGTTTCTGTCTGACCAGATCGAGGAGCTCAGCTGAGAGGTCTTCCACAAAAGACCAAACTTGCTTCTATGATGAAACTTGTGGGGGTTCTGGGGGTTAGGGAGTCACGATGGGGGCCAGGGAATGCTCCGTTTATGGACTTTTATTGCCTAGCTGTTGAGGAAGAAAATTCACCACCAGTAACCTTAGGAAGGGGGCATCTGTGTTGCCTGGAGCGACTGCCAAGTGACATTTGTAGAGGAACTGCTTTCCTTCTTTCATTCCACAAAAATGTCTTGACAGCCTATTCTGCGTCTCATTACTGTGTTTCACTTCTTCATGACACTTATGCTTATCTGGAATTATCTTACTGGTTTCGCTCTGCCTTGTCTGTCTTCCCACGAGACAATCCAAATTCAGTGCTTGCAGCCCTGCAGGGTGACAATCCCCAGGGCCCATCCCCACGCACGGAACATCATTCATAGATGGGCAGGAAATATTTTCTGAATGAATTAATTCCCAGTAATGTGCTGGTATCGGGCACGCTTGCCACCAGCCCACCTTCTGGGTGGGAAGGGGATACACAAGCTCGTACCCCCAGCTCAAGATTTGATTAGGAAAACCCAGCATGCCCCCGCCCTCTTAGAGGAGACAAGCTGTCTTCGTCGCCCAGGAGTTTAATACTCCACTCACCGAACACAATATTTCTGTTTTGTTCTGTTTTCCTTGGATAGACTCATGGAACATCTGGGCCCATATAGAGAAAAGCTATGTTATACGAGGCAAACGTGTAACTCAGATGTTTGGATTCTGTGTGTTTCAGTTTGAATACGCCTCTCCTTCTGTGGGGATGATGCACTTCGGGCTAACGACACTTACTAGAAAATTGACTTTACTACCCGACGACTGAGATCCTGTTGGCATTCCAATATCCAAGTGCTTTCCTTGGCTTCCCTTCGGAAAAAGAAAAGAGAAAAAAAAACAAAACAAAACAATGTCAAAGCAAGGTGCTTCCTTCTAAGAGTCTTTCACATCTAGGGTTTTCAGGTCAAAAATGGTTAGAAATTGGCTTTTCCTCTACTTTTAAAAGCATTTCAAATCTCTGTATCACTCAAAACAAGAAATGAAGGAAATAAATTCCCTCTACATATATTTGAAAGGCTCCCCAAAGCTGAATTTAAATTTGGTTCAGATACTTCCTAGAAATGCGCCTAAGCAGGTGTATGTCCCCCCATGACTGGCTTATTTCACTGCACATAATGTCATCAAGGTTCATCCATGTTGATGAACGTGGCAGGATTGCCTTCTTTTCTAAGGCTGGATAATATTTCATTCTATGTATATGTCACATTTGCTTTATCCACTCATCTTTCGATGGCCATCAAGTTTGTTTCTATGTCTTGGCTCTCGTGAACGATGCTGCAATGCGGAGGCAGAGAGCAGGATGGTGGTGGCCAGGGACTGGGAGGAGGAGATACCGCAGATGTTCAATGGATATAAAGATTCAGTTATGCAAGATGAATATGTCCCAGGGAGCTGCTGCAGGACATCCATGCCTGTACTGAGCAACGCTGTATCGTGCAATTAAAAATTCGTTGAAGGTAGAGCCTGTGTTCTTACCAAAACAAAAGATAAATGAGCAAAACAAAAATTATTTTTTAGATGACTTTAAAAATTTTAGCTGGTTTCCACTTTTTTGTGTGGTTAGTAATTGTTCTGGAAAAAAAATAAGGAAACTTAAGTGTCAGGCCATGTTCTAAACACTTCAAATCTAGTTTTGCAATCCCAGGAGGCAGACAATATCATTATTCCCACTTTATGCATATGGAAACTAAGTCAAAAGATTAAATAAGCCAGCCAAGACCATACAGTGAGTGCAGTGGTACAGCTGGGATTTAAACTTGGGTCGTCTGACGATAAAATGGGTGTTTTTCGGCACTACATGATAAGGTTTCTTTTTCTTATTTCATTGATTGATTTAAAGATTTTTTTTTCCCAATCATTGGCCTCCATTCCCAATTATATTTTGTCTTTTCAACTGTGTCTGGCTATTTGAAATCAGGCAGAATGTTGTGGAACTTGAAAATTAGGCTTCTTGGCTACAGCTTGGGTGGCACTGTCAGCCCGAACTGTCCTTCCTCATGTGATCTCAGTGTCCTCGGGCCTTCCCGGCTTCCCAGAAGTTCTTCCTGAATCCAGTACCCCCCCTCCAAGGCCCCCGTCCTTATCAACTTCTTTTAATTTCAGGAGGAGATCTTGCCCCATCCGAACTCAACCCCAACCCCCTGCACCAGCCGGTGGTTCCTCCCACCCGTGCAACCCATCCCTATCCATCCTAATAAGGCTTTACTTAAGTTTCCAAAGTTTTTTTTTTTAATTTAAGTTTATTGAGTTATAGTCAGTTTACACTGTTGTGCCAGTTTCCAGCGTAGAGCACAATTTTTCAGTTATACGTGAACATACATATATTCATTGTTGCATACTTTTTCACCGTGAGCTACCACAAGATCTTGTATATATTTCCCTGTGCTGTACAGTATAATCTTGTTTATCTATTCCATATATACTTGTCAGTATCTAAAAATTTCGAACTCTCAGTCTGTCCCCTCCCCCACCCTGGCAAACACAAGTTTGTATTGTATGAATCTGTTTCTGTTCTTGTATTTATGTTCATTTGTCTTTTTCTTTTCTTTCTTTGTTTCTTTCTTTTTTTAGATTCCACATATGAGCAATCTCATATGGTATTTTTCTTTCTCTTTCTGGCTTACTTCACTTAGAATGACATTCTCCAAGAGCATCCATGTTGCTGCAGATGGCATTATGTTGTTGGTTTTTATGGCTGAATAGTATTCCTTTGTATAAATATACCACTTCTTCTTTATCCAGTCATCTGTCGATGGACATTTAGGCTGTTTCTATGTCTTGGTTGTTGTAAATAGTGCTGCTATGAACATTGGTGTGCAGGTGTCTTTTTCAATCAAAACATGTGGCCATATCCAGCTTTGTCCTTTGTGAAGTTTCAGTGGTTCTGCCAGAATCCTAGATATTCAGTAGACTACTTATTTTTACTTAGGCACTTCCTCTGGAGGATATTTCAACTACTTTTGAACCTTTTTTTCCCTTCTTCTTGACTTCTTTTCCCCAACAAGATTCTGTCCCAGATTTCATCAAACAAGAACACACTGATAAGCTTTCTCGAGGTATCAATGAAAAGGTGCTGTGTATCTGAATCCCACATTTCATACTTTGGGGGACATTTCTGCTCTGATAAAGTCGGGTCTTCTCTTGGTAAGCTCCCTCCTCACAGCAGTACGGCTGATGGGCATTATTTCATTTTTTTTTTGATCATGATAAAAACATTTGTAACCACTCTGTTGAACTATTTTTACTGTTCCTTGGTATGTTCATTTTGTCTCTTTTGAGTAGCTTCCTTCAGAAATCTTGGTGTAGAAGGCACATCACAGGTAGAAATGAACTCTTCTTCTGGACAAAGGGGTAGGAAAACCCTTCATAATAAACATGGCCTTCTGATGATATTTCAAAAGGAATATGGAGTCTTCCTGGGAGAAATTGGTGTCACTACAAAAAAAGCTCTCTGCCTGGAGTATTTCATTTTGGTCATTCACAAAGTTACTTTTTCTAAGTTTTCATGTGATCAGCCCTCACAAATAAAGCCATGATGCTTACTATGCGATTTCTTATGAGAAATTGGTCCCCTCTATCCTCGACGGTACAACTTTCACAGTGCCCCACGAGGGAATTCCATTAGGTTACATCACCAGCAAAAGCAATGCACTTCAGCAACTTCAGTTATTTTTTTCCCCCGAAGCATGCCAAAATATTTACTAATTCTATTTCCTTTTGTGGGAGCTGCTAATAAGTTCAGATACAAATATCAACCTGTTTCTAGGAGCTCTTAGGACCTCAGGCAGTGATGTTCCTCACATGTTTGGCACTGGCAGTGGATAATTTTTAATACCCTTCTTCCTTGAAATAAATTTAGTCATAGTGAGCAAAATTGATTATTTCCTTGATGCTTTCTTTTGCTTGAAAACAAAATATTAGTTAAAAATAAGAACATTTACATTTAATGATATTCACATCCTATAATTGTGTACAAACTATCATTTGCACTTCCAAACAAAAATATTACACCTTGAAGTTCTCACTCTGTTTTGCTGTTTTACATTTTTGGCACAAATAAAAACTTGACGAGAACTTCAGAATTGAATTAACCCAATTTCTGTTTTCTAAGTATTGTGCTGTTATACTTCTGTTTATTTAAAACCTACTGTTAGCTGTAACGGTATGTAGGACCAATGGCATTAAAGACAAGATCTGTGCCGGAAATGAGTTTGAATGAGTCCCTTGCATTCTTATTCTCAAAATGACCGTAGCAAATGCATGCTGCCCCGTCCACATGGTAGAATGAGAACTGCTCTAATTAGGAGTTGCTGGCCATGCACAAGACCATATTCACTGAAGATAAGAAATAAAAATATGCAAATCTGAAGCTGACATATGTTATTACGATTTAACGGTAACTGCAGTGATTATTAGAACTTAGATCGACAGAAGAGTCAAAGCCAGCTACTTCTGCGCCAGAACACTTAGCCTCCATTAGTCCCTCTGTAATGCAGTTTATCATTACTTCACTCTTCTGTTTCTAAGACATCTCAAACCCTCTCCCACTGTCCTTTCCTTTGATATATAGGAAATCACTAGTATTTATCATTGTTAAAAACAAAAGAAAACAAGACACAGGACTTACGGTTCTGCTCACAGTGGCGTAATTGGGTTCTTGCCTCCTGTCTTACTCTCCACAATAATAAAAGCTCAACAAAATACACAAATTAATATTCCGAAGGCTCTGAACAGTAATGGATGAGCCAAGAGCCTCGAGAAAGGGAAGTGAACAACGTGAATTCCAACTTTTCTTTTTTTAGGGGGGCATTAGGTTTATTTATTTATTTTAGTGGAGGCACTGGGGATTGAACCCAGGACCTTGTGCATGCTAAGCATGTGCTCTACCACTGAGCTACACCCTCCCCCTTAAGGTGAATTTAATAGTAGCCCGATTGTCTTCCTATCAATACATAAATATAAATGTAAATTACATATAAATGTAAATATTTATGTATTGATAGAGTATCAGTCTTGCTGGTTGGAGAAAACTAAGGGTAGATAGTCATCCAATGGAATTTCACCCTTAAAAGCAAAGCTAGCAAAGTATTGATACACACAAGCTAAACTATCATACAAAGTATGATATTGAAAGAAAGAACACACAGAAAAATAGAACTCACACACTTTTGTGGTCTCATTCGTAGGAAGACTGAGAACAGGTGAGAGGACTCTGTGATGATGAAAGAAGTCAATATAATATCTGTTAGGTACATTGAATGGAAAAGGGTAAGGTCCCAGCCAGTGTGATGCGAACCAATCTTTACTTGTGTTGTGGCTTTATGGATATATATAAATGCAAAAAAGTTATTATACTGCACACTTAAACTTCAAACAAAGTCAAATAATAGAAAAAAAAGAAGAAATGACAAGAAAAAAAGAAAAGAGAAATATTACCCTTATCCTGAGTCCCATGTTATCCAAGTATCTGTTGAAAGCACGAAGTTCTATAAAGAACAGTATTCATTGGCAGTTGTCAGTTAGAGATTTCTCCAAACTAGCAACATCTATTCTCATCAGTTCACCTAAACCGTCTTGCTAAGCCCACTCGTGATTGCCAAGTGTAATAGATTGCTTCCATTTCTTTCCTGACTTTGTCAATGATGACTTCATTCTTACTGAAACTGACTCTCCCTTTGGTTTTCATGAGACCACTTTCTCCGGATTCCTTGCCAATCTTGGCATCCCTTCCTTCTCAAAACATTACTGCGGTCTTCTCTCCTTTTGCTCACTTCTTCATCAGGGATTCTCAAGGACGGCTGCACATCGCAATCATGTGGGGACCTTGACAACATAATGATGTTGATTCCTGGGTTCACAGAAGAAAAGAGGCCTATTTATTTAGCCCAAGAACAACAAAGAGGGAAAGTTAGAACTGAGGCTAACCTCTCCCTCCAGTTCTCTCAAAAAGCAGAGGGCTTAAGGACCTAGGTGTTCTTTTCCAGGATGCTGTGAGAGGAAATGAATGTGATGTGTTGACACCTGCTGAACCACCACTCTGGGATCCTCCTCCTCAAGTCTGAGGATGAGCAGGGGTTCAAAAAGCTACCATCTGAGGAAACCCACTTATGTTGCTTTTTGCTCAGCTCTCCTATAAAAAAAAAAAAATCATATCTGCCTTTTTTTTTTTAACCTTTGTACAGAAGTCAGAGCTTATTTCGTGTTTGTTTACCTGCTCCCAACACCGTCTCAGAGACATGGAAGCAAGCTGAGTTAGTCCAGCCCATTCCTCTGGCCAGACTCCCCCTTTACGTTTTATTTTAACTGAAGTCATTAAGAACGAAACTTTAAGGCATTTCGTATACACAGGATAGAATCCAAGCTACTTAATGCCTTGTGGTTCTGGCTCCTGGAGTTCCCCATCTAATCATTATGTGCCGGTTATCCATTTCTTTTCTCCGGGCCGAATTCGTCCTGTTTGCCAGCTCCGTGAGAAGGGTTCTGGTCCCTTTGCCACTGGTGCCGTGTTGGGCTTGGCCAGTAGGGGGCGCTGGAGAGACACTGCAGCCTGGTTCTAAAGTGCCCGTCTGATTGGCTCGTCTGCTTGGCTCCGCCCCCGCACCTGCCTCCCGCGGCGGCACCTGAAGCCTCCGGAGCATCCTGCTCTGGCAGCCAGGGGAGCTTCTCTGGGGCCGGCCGGAAGCTGTTTCCCGGACCCTGCCGCCGGGACCCCGGGGCCCGGCCCAGCAGCTCCTGCTCCGTGACCATTACAGCTCGCAACACTGCGTGCTCAGGTCCTGTCTGTGTGCCTCATGGTGTCTCTCCCCTGTTTGGACCCAGATGCACACACATCGCTTCTCCTTCGGGGCCAGTCACTTCGCCGGGGCCCTGAAGACCCACCGGGCTCTCCCCTCCTGGCTTCTCTTCTCTTCCTGCAAGTTTTCACAGGTGAGTCTTGGCTTTTCTTGGTAACTTGGGCTTTTCCATCACAAGAAATCAAAATACTGTTTGTTTGTTTTTTGTTTGTGTGTTTGGGGGGGGTTGTTTGTTTGATTTTTGGTTTGTTTTTTCCCTCTCAAGTGTCTCCATTTCTTGTGAGAAACAGGTTTGGGCCAATGCTTTGCCCAGAAAGCCCTTCACCCATGTTCATTGTGGCAAACTATTGTTTATCCTGGAAGAAATCTTTCAAACTTTATCTCTGATTTTTTTTTTGAGGTGTCTTTATGCCTTCATGGGGCATAAAACTCTAGGGTTTAAGGAGCAGGAGGGACCTTAGAGAGTCTCTCACTTGACCCCCTCTCTTTAGTGATGAGGAGTTTAAGGCCTAAAGAAGGCAAATGACTAACAAGGCCCTTGGATGCCAGGGAGTCTGTGCCAAAAAAGCCACCTCATGATCCACAGAGTCTCTTGGAGCCTCAGAATCTACAGACTCCAACTTTAGAACATGCTTTCCTTCCTCCCAGGTTCTTTCTACCCTGGAGAGTTCCCCACGCTCCTGCGCTCAACTCAGGTGTCCTCAGTTTCACTCTCAGCTCACTCTCAGGAGGAAACTGTTTCCTCTCTGCAGTGGATAACTGTGGGAGCTGGTTTTCCTCCTCCTGGGCCGTGGGACACAGGGCTTCGGTCTGCAGTGGGCTACCCCAGGCACTGCCTCTTCGAGGAGAACCTCCGCCTACCTCACCTCAAGGAGGAATGCAGTGTCACCATGCTGTTCTTTCTCACCAAGAGGATAAGCTTGCCTTTTGTTTGCCTCTGGACGCCAATGGGTTGACTTGAATTTCAAAAATTCCTTGAAATGTACTTATTTTGGAAATGGCCATGATGGGGAACTCTCAGGCGGCTGTGGCTTGATTTGGGACTGGAGCTGGGGTGGCTGACAAGGTTGGGACGGGAATGCGGAGCTGGCATGTTGGGATCTCATCCAGATGCGCATGGCTCTCACACGCTATGGCCCAGGTGGCCTGGGGAGGAGGAGCGGGTCACCCCTCTTGCATCGCCGCTGTGTCCTCTCAGAGCCCAGGAGGGAGGCAAGAGGCAGCCAGGTTTCCCACTTCAGACGGGAGGTGCTGCCTGGGCTCCCTCACAACACAATGCGGTCAGCACTGAAGGATGTAAATACATTATGATGTAAACAACTGGTAGCAAGTTCAAAGGTGGAAAACACAAGAGTTCCAGATGCCAGACAGCAGACAGGTGTCTTTGCTGCCTTTGGACCTGCTGAAATCTGTCTAAAATGTTGCCCTGCTGCTCTCTAGGCTGGAAATCTAAATACCTCCTTTGACCTTCCAACTCCTACCTAGTTTCCAGCATCTAGTTAAATCCCTTCCACTTTCAAGGAACCGCATGTGTTTCTTCAGTTCCTTGTAATCTCTCTTTACTGAAGATGCTGGCTGTATCACAAAATGTAAAACTTCAAGATACATTATGTTATATATTGCTTGTTCATTGTTTCATGGGTTTGAACTGCAATCCTTAATATTATCTATAAAGTGCTTGAATGTCTGTCTCACTTCCTTTCTCTTTCTCTCTCTTAGACACACACACACACACGCACGCACACACACACACAATTTCTCAAAGTGTTATATAAGAACTTCTGAGAGTCCCTAAGGCCAGCTCAAGGAGTCCACAAGCTGTTACGTTTTAATAACTATTTGAACTGGATGTTCTTCATAATTTTCCACCCAAACCTTGCCCGTGGCAACAGGACTGAATGCAGAACCAGGTAAGACAATACAGGTGTCTTCTGTTAAGCCCAACATAAAATACACTTGTAAAAAGGTGAGACAATGCAGTTTGCCTCACTAATTATTTTTGTTTTGAAACAGATAACCTGTTTTTAAAATGTTGTTATTTATGTAAACATATAGCAGAGTCATTGCTGTTATTTTAAGTGAATGATATTTTTAAAGTCTTAGGTTTAATTTCCAATGTTTTAACTATCCATAGACATAATCTAATGTCTACCTAATCTGCATACACTAAAGTGCTTTAGGGTCCTCAGTGATCTTTTTAGGAATTTAAAAGTCTCCTGAGATCAAAATGATTGAAAACCTCTGGTTTATTGTGGCATATATATATATATATATATATATATATATATACACATATATGTATATATATATATATATATATATATATATACACATATATGTATATATATATATATATTTAAAAGTCTCCTGAGATCAAAATGATTGAAAACCTCTGGTTTATTGTGGCATATATATATATATATATATATATATATATATATATACACATATATGTATATATATATATATATATATATACACATATATGTATATATATATATATATATATATATACACATATATGTATTTTTTTTCCGTTTTGAGAGTTGGGCAAGTCTGCAAACAAGCATGATATATCATGAAGTGCAAGTTCATAATTAGGACCGAGTATGGGCTAAAGATGTGGATTTTGAGCCCCAGACTTTTGGGTGTGGGGAAAAACAGGGATTGTTCAGACTGATATGCGCATGTGTAAAAAGATATCTGAAGGGTGGGAAGGTTATTTGGAAAAGGATGAGCTGAGCCCAGCACAGCAAAGGGGGTGCAGGGAGATGTGTTCCCCTCCCCTCTGCCTCCACTCCTTGCACCCCAGTTCTTCATACACCCTCTGAGTCCGGGGGACAGCACAGAGGGAATGTGAGGCTGACAGGCAAAGGCTGGTCCATGGGACGTTTCAGGCTCTTCCCGCAGACGTCCCTTTACTGGTGGAGTGGTCTGGCGTAGGAGGGTCGGCTCTCCAGAAGATGGCTACCATGAAATGCAAGTAAGAGGGAGCGTGTGGGAAATGACACCTGGAGGAAGAATCTTCCAGAAGGAGAATACAGCTCTAAGTGGAGCTTGAAAGGAAGCTTTCTGACCAAAAGACATTTAAAAAAAAAATGTACGATTTCTTTGAAAACCTATACACTGCTTTTTTCGTAAATGCTTAGTTTATCAGGGAAGATTTGCAATGATTCATATCTGTGTCAGTGGCTTTTTGTACGTGGGACGCAAACCTGGACTGCCTCCTCTGAGTGTTTTTCATTTTTGTGCACTCTTCCCCAACACTTCCCCATTTCAGCTAATTGCATTCTCCATTGTATCTGCTACCTCACCCACATTTTTCTCGACAGCACAGCACCATTGTCCTCTGAATGTGTCTGTCCTCCTTTAAATCTTCGCCTTGACCTTCACTCTCCTTACACAGTCATCTCATTTCTTTCCTTTTCACTTTTTAGCAATCTCCCAAATTCCAGTGTAAGAATGGAGGCACGTATGAATAGCAGACTGAATTCTAAGTCCCAGGACTGACATCTGCAATGGCCCAGGGTTTGATCTTAAATATTCTCTCCACCTTTCTGTGACTCAAGTACCCGATTTGCAAAGTTATTGTGATGATGGCCGATCCTTCATATTTTATAGAAAATTAGAGAAAATGAAAGGATAGTATATATGCACCTATTTTATTATTTTTTGTTGAAGTATAGTTGATATACAATGTTGTGTTAGGTTCTGGTGCACGGCATAGTGATTCAGTTTTACATATATATTCCTTTTCATATTCTTTTAAATTCTAGTCTATTCCAAGGAATTGAATATAGTTCCCTGTGCTGTTCAGTAGGACCTTGTTAATCTATTTTATATGTAGTAGTTAGTATCTGCAAATCTCTAGTTCCCAATTTATCCCTCCATAAAGAAAGATAAAGAATGACACTATATAAAGATAAAAGGAGTGATGAAGGAAGAGGATATTACATGTGTTAACATCTATGCACCCAGTAGAGGAGGAGCCTGATATAAAACAAGGACTATCAGGTGCCTGTCTTAGACGTAAGCAGTGCCCTGGGAAGCAGGCAACAGGTGTAGCGCCATCCTTATTCCACGGCACTCAGACGTTGTCCTCTGACCTCTGTTCTTTCATTTATTGTCCTCAAACTATATTTTCCTTGTTGCCATAAGCAAAACCTTCCCTTCATTTACTCCATGCATTGTCAGTGGATTGCTGATTATGATTTGGACATTATTTTGGGAACTGTGGATTAAGTTAAGTGAAACATGGCGTCATGGTTCTCTCTACTATGGAGAGGCTACATATTATTTTATAAGACAGACACACAGGCAGGCTTATTAGCTAGGAAAGGCTAGAGCCTGCTGCAGTAACAAGTAAGCCCCAATTTCCAGTGGCTTAACCCAGTGTGGTAATTATTCTCCAAAGATGACCAACAGCTATTCCTCCCCTCCCTGTATTTCCGTGATGAACCTCCCATCAGGGTGTGGAACATTTTTCCTCCCTTGCAATCCGGGTTGGTCCTGTGACTTGCTCTGACCACCTGCGTGTGCTAGTCTCAGACCTGGTTCTTGACAGGCCTGGCAGCCTCTGCTCTTGCTCCCTTGGAACACAGCCACACGCTGTCAGGAAGTCCACTTCATTCTGTTAGAGAAAGCCCCGGGGGATGAGACCATGTGGAGTGGGGCAGCCACATGGAGTGGGACTGTGCGACAGAGAAATAGTGTTTGTGTCAGCCTCAACCAGCTTCCTGAATTGAGTGGCCAAGTAAGAAATTCAATCCAAAGAAGAAAACAGTACACTCCTTCAATGCGTCCATTGATACCAAATTGAGGGTCAGGTGATTCTGAGAACATTGCTGGCTACCTGGGCAAGTTCCTTCCTCTTTCCCGCTGGAAGGATGGAGCTTACAGGACCCTGCTTGAGATCTGCGGTCCTTTTGATGCAGCCGGTCAGATGCCATGGGACAGGAAAGCCTGCCCTTGTACCAGATGACACAAGTGTGTGTCCTGGCACTGACTTTAATGGTGCACCTGGGTTTCAAAAAAGAAAAAACAGAAACCCAAATTCCTCTCTTTTTCTTTTGGGATTCAGCCCTAACACCATTTTGTTTAAATTTCATAGGTTTAAGTTTCATCAAAGTAGAATTTGTTTATGTAAAATTACATACCAGATGTTCACTGCCGTAGAAGTTGTGGGGTATTTTATTGCCAATGTGACCCTGGTGGATTCCGCAATTATAAACTGAAGCAAGGTTGTTTATATAAGGTTTCAGCCATGGACAGTGTAGAAATATGGTGATGAGGGAGGCCTATGGTCTCAAAGACAGAGCCGCTTTATTCATTCTAAATATCTCTTTTTGGAGCGGATGTCTTAGAGCTTGTAAAAGTTGGGATTTGGAGAAGTGCAAATTAGTGGCAAGATTTTATAACTTTGAAAGTATTTTATGAATCTTGCCACCAGCCTGGCATATGTGGTTAGGGGTAATATATAGTAATATATGAGGTCCTGGAGCTTGAAGTCAGCTCCTTCGTCTAGAGTAGTAACTGTCAACCTCAAGTCACAGCCGTGCCCCCTGCAGGTTTGTTAAAACACAGATTGCCAAGCCCCACCCTGAGTTTCTATTCAGAAGCCTAGGGTATAGCTCAAGAATTTGTATTTCTGTCAAGTTCCCACGTAGCCCTTACTATTGGCCCAAGGACCCCACATTAAGAACCTGTTTTATAACAATAATGGGTAAGGCTGGCTGCACGCTAACCTTCGTGAATCAAAGTCTGTAAGGGGAAGGTTCACCTTTACTGCAGCTGATTGAGTACGTGGCCAACCAAACTGACGAGGGGCCAGGAGCCCACGGTCTGGTGTGAAAGATGGACTGGGCCAATCAGCTTGTTCTTCTCTGGAATTTGGACCACCCCAGTGATGGGTGAGAGCCAATCCTGAGGGAGGCTTGAGGTTAAGTCGTGCCCAGCAGACCAAACACACGCACAGGGCTTCTCAAGTGCCATCTTGCTGTGGAATCCCCTGGAGGGCTTTAGGACAGATTTGAGAATCACTGCCATAACTAAAAGAGGGGATGAGGGGACAGGAGCAGTGACCAGCAGGTGAAGCAAGGTCATAGATGTGCAGAAGGAGCAGACCACCCACATGGGTGGCTTCAAAGTGTGGCCACTATGTGAGCTGCAGCAACGTCACCAGGGGCTTGTTAGAAATTCAGAATGGCCATCATTAAAACGTCCACTAATGAGAAATTCTTAAGAGAGGATGGAGAAAGGGGAACCCTCCTACACTGTTGGTGTGAATGAAATTTGGTGCAGCCATTATGCAAAACAGCATGGCGATTTCTCAAAAAACTAAAAATAGATTTACTTTATGATCCAGCAATCCCATTCTAATTCAAAAAGATACATGCACCCTAGTGTTCACAGCAGCACTGTTTACAACAGCCAAGACATGGAAGCAACCTAAATGTCCATTGACAAATGACTGGATAAAGAAGTCTATTTCTACAATGGAATACTACTCAGCCATAAAAAGGAATAAAATAATGCCATTTGCAGCAACATGGATGGACCTGGAGATCGTCATTCTAAGTGAAGTAAGGGAGAAAGAGAAAGAAAAAGCCCTTCCTGACATCTTGGTTCTGTACTGATCAGCACTGTGGGCTCAGAAAGCTTCAGTTTCCTCTGTTGGGAATAGTAATACCTTGCTCATTACACCCTCCCACTTACTGTATGGTGACACCTTGCAAACTGCTGATGGTGGTTTCAGAATCATGGCACAGTGTTTTTTCAGTAGCCTGAGATATTATTTATCTGGGACCAAGGTTATCTGGGACATTATTCAGGTCATTATTATCAGTAAGAGTTTGGTAGCACCAGAAATCCTCCAAAGATCAAAGTGAGACACCCTGTAAAGTCACGTGGTTTCCCACTTTGGCAGGAGACGAGCAAGTCTCGATGACTATCTGACGGACGGAGTGAGCAGGAGGTAAAGCCAGGTGATACCACGGGTCTTGCAGTTGCAGAGACACTCTAACGTTTTGCTGTTTGCCAGCTTGTTATTTTGGAAAATTAGCAAGATAAACTAGGATTAAAATCATCCCACAGAACCATTTAGCCTGCAGAAAATTATTTGCAAATCTATTTGTATTTTATCTGAGTTCTGCTATTTTATATAAACCTCTTTACACATTTCTAATCAAGATTTGGAAAATATCCATGATTAGTCTTGTCAATATGCTTTCTTAATATTTAATACCAAAATATCCAGGCAACTCAGTGAAAGCAATAGTAAATTGATATTAAAAATTCCATCTCCATCCCAAAGTCTTCCTTGAAATCCAGACTCCTGTATTAAACTGTCTACTTCCTTCCTACACTTGAACTGAGAGGCATGTCTAAAATCAAACTCAGAATCCTAGTCCCTGAGGTCCCGGGGTTGCTCAGTGAATTATCACTCCCTGCCTTCTTCCCCAGCTCCACCTCTGCCCGGACTTCCAGGGAGGAGTGAACGACCCTCCCCTCGGGTGCCGTTTGTTTTGGGGAGTACATCTTGCTTTGGCCAGCGGACGTAGGGGACGTGGTGGTGCCAGCTCTGAGCTGAGGCCAGGAAGTCATTCTGTGACTTTGCTTCTCCATCTTCTATCCTCAGAAGAACGTGCCCCAGTTAGTTGCGGCCCCTTCAGCCCAGGATGGAGGAAAAACTCGTGGAGCAGGGCTGTCCCGGTTTGCTCCGGATCAGCAACCCCGAGAACTAACTTGTTTTTGTGCACTGCCACTGTTTTATGGTTGGTTTGCTTTGCAGCGTGACTAATATCGTTGCCACACTGGCTCCTCCTACAATTTTTCCCTTTTATTTTTCCTTCATTGATATTATGAAAACCTTTATGTGAAACAAATACAGAAGCTCTGAAGAACCAAGCTGAACAACTGTAAAAATACGTGCTGTGTTTTGTTGTGTGTTTGTTTCATTTTGCTACTCTTTTCTCTCCCTTCTTCCCTGAAACATTCAAAAAGAAACCCCAAGATATCACATTATTTCAATCAACCCCACCACGAACTTCAGTAAGAATCTCAAAACTAACAGACACTATTTTATTTTTTATCGTTTTTATTATATAGCCAATTTAAAAAAAATAATAACACACTTAGATTTTTATTCAAAATGATGAAGTTATTTCCACATCTCATAAGGGGGTAAACATCTTAAAAGACCAATATAAACACATTTTAAATTTTGGTGAATTTAGTTATTTTCTATTATAGATAAGAAACTCACAACATGTTATGAAAATATTGTCTCAATGACTAAATCACTGCACATTTATCCTCTACCTGTATAGTTTTGCATCTATTAATAACAATAACAGAAAGCTAAAAACGTCTGTGACATTATGAATTTTGAGTTCTTCCAAAGCAGCAGTTAGAAGGGCTTAGGAGCAATGGAGACCCTTAGACAGGGCTGTTCGCAGACACTATTTTATGATGCCTGTGTTCCTAACCCATCCAACAAAATAATCATTCTAAAATTATTTTTCAGTGGGACAGCTTGAAGAGTTATGTCTCAAGTTACTCTTAAGTAGAGTAACTTTTAATTAGACTATGATCCCCTTTCTTACTGTTAATTTGATTTCATCTCCTTCGCTTGTTGAAGAAACGGGGTCAGTGGTCCTGTGGAACATGTCACATTCTGGCTTTGGCTAATTGCTACTTCATGGTGATTTTTAACTTGTTTTTGTAGCCCAGACATGTTAGTAGTGGATTAGAAGTTGGATGTAAAGGCTTTATTAGAGTCAAGTTCAAATGTGTTCTAGAAAGGGGAGAAAAGTACTTTGTGGGGATGCCATGTTCCATCCATCAGTGTCTGTGTGACGCCTGGTTATCTCAGGTTTAGAGAGGATGTATATCACTCATTTATTTAATAAAATATAATCCAGTGTTTTTAAGTAATAATTATATATATGATTACATAATATTAATAATGTATATATATTTCATCCCCTTGTTATGCAAAAGGTGACATGCTATATACATTTTTCTATTTCTTGCCTTTTTTTGACTTCATAATATATTCTGCAGGTAACTCCATATCAGTATATGGAAATCTCTTCATCCTTTTTTATAGCTGCATAGTACTCCCCTGTGTAAATATTCCATAGTTTATTCCATGAGCTCCATTGATGGACATTTGAATTTAGAATGTCTTCTTAATAAAAATAATGACCCATTGAATGCAGTTGTACATTTATTCCATTTTATTTTTGCAGATGTGTGTTTTGGATTGAATCCTAGAGCAGGACTGCAAAATCAAACCCTAAATGTATATTTAATGCCATTGGACCTTACCAGCTTCTGTGCAGGGGCTATACCATCTTACATGTTCATGAGTAACACAGGGGAAATAAACATACCTCTCAGTCTTGCCATTAGAGTAGGTTGTCAAATGTTCCCACGTAGGCATACTTACATTTCTTTTCTTATAATTGATGTAGATTGTACATTCACAATTCAAGGGTCATTCGCAGTGATTTTTCTTTGACTCATTTCATATCTGTTATTATTTTCCAAATATTACTTTAGGGAATGTTATTATTCGTTGCTCTCTTTCTTATCAATTTTAATAGCTTTTTAATATATGAGGAATAGTAACTCTTTCTTATTTACACTTATTTATCATTGTCTTTTGCTTTTGCTCTTGGGAGAAGGGGCTTGCAAAACGTTTTATTACTACCTGTGTGTGAGATTATTTTGCAGTGTTCTTTGTTATTCAATCCTTGTAAGATTTTGTATCATCCTTAGTCTCTGTTGTAGTCAATTCATTTTAAAAAAAACACAACATTTTCTTTATCTTGTGAAATACATTAAGTAATATTATATCTCTCTGGTCTTTACAGGTTTGGTTCCATATAAAATCATCTGGCCTTTTCATAAGGTTCTTGCTTTCACATTTTTCTCCCTTCTACCAACATTGGTCAGGTTAGACTTCCTCTTTCCACTAGGGTTATTTTCCAAAATTATATTTTTCCTAGAAAGTTGTCTCTTTCATCTAGGTTTTTGAATTCATTTGAATAAATTTGTACCAAACAACTCCTTTTATTTTGGGGGGAAATTTCATTTGTTTTAAATTTTATTTTCTCATTGATATTTTTCTACAAAAAAAAATGTGTATTTGTGCTTTCTCTCCAGTGTGGAATAAGGTAGCTGGTTATTTGGTTGATTCACTGATCTTTCAAGTAACCAACTTTCGGTTTCTTTCATTAGTTTTCCTAAGTTGTCAATAATCTGTCTGTAATAACTTCTTCTTGAAAAAAACTGATTGATTGAAGTATAGTCAGTTACATTGTGTCAGTTTCTGGTGTTTTTTATGTCCTTCTGCTTTCCTTTGGTTTAGTTTGTTCTTTTCCTCAATTTCTGATTTAGAAGCTTACCCTATGTATTATCATTTTTATTGTTCTGAGTATTCAGGACTCTGGACTTTCCTCTGAGTCCTCTGTCACCTGTGCTCCGTGTGCTCTGATGTGAAATGTTTTCATTATCATTGTCAGTCCTCTGTTTTTATTTGACCTTCCTCTTTGATCAGTAATATTTTTGATACTGAGTTTATTTTGTTTCTATTTTTATTTTCTCTTTAGTTTCCAGGTAGAGAAACGTGTGTGTGTTAATGGATAGGTGGGTTGTTTTTACTGATTCCTAGTTTTACGGCACTGTAATCAGGGTATGCTCCTTTTTGTGTGTATATATATGTGTGTGTGTATATATATATTTTATTGAAGTATTGTCAGTTTATAATCTTGTGTCAGTTTCTGGTGTACAGCATAATACTTCAGTCATACATAAACATACATATATTTATATATTCTTTTTCACCATAAGTTACTCCAAGATTTCAAACAGAGTTCCCTGAGTTGTACAGTATGAACTTGTTGTTTATCTATTTTATATATATTAGTTAGTATCTGCAAATTTCGAATTCTCAATTTATCCCTTCCCACCCCCTTCCCCCTGGTAACCATAAGTTTGTTTTCTATGTCTATGAGTCTGTTTCTGTTTTATAAATACATTTGTTTGTCTTTTTTTTTTTAGAGTCTACATATAAGTGATATTATATAGTATTTTTCTTTCACTTTCTGGCTTATTTCACTTAGAATGATGATCTCCAGGTCCATCCATGTTGCTGCAAATGGCATTATTTTATTCTTTTTATGGCTGAGTAGTATTCCACTGTATAAATATACCACAACTCCTTTATCCAGTTATCTGTCGATGGACATTTAGGTTGTTTCCATGTCTTGGCTGTTGTATATAGTGCTGCTGTGAACATGGGGGTACATGTATCTTAACAGTATGAAGATTCCTCAAAAGACTAAAAATAGACTTACCATATGATCCAGCAATTCCACTCTGGGGCATGTATCTGGAGGGAACTCTAATTCAAAAAGTGTATGCTGTTTATATAATTTTTTTCAAACTTTATTGACTTTTTTATGTTAGATAGTTTCATGAATGATCCATGTACACTTGAAGAAAAAAGGTAGCTTCCTCAATATCAGGATTCCAGGTTTTTTCTTATGTGTGTGTGTATATATATATGATTTTATATTTTTATATGATTATATATTATTTTATTGATTATGAAATTTAGTCTATATGGCTATTTAACACTTGAAATGTGATTTGTCCTTATGGAGATGTGATAAAAGTACAGAATATAAACCATATTTTAAAGAATTAGAACAAATAAAAAATACCTCACTAATGATTCTTTAAATTGATTATATAATAAAATTAAAATATTTTAGACTGTATTAAATAAAATCTACTTAAAAATTAATTTGACCTGTTTTTTTCACTTTCTTACTTTGACTTTTAGAATATTTAAACTACATCTGTGGCTTATATACATGCGGCTCCCATTATATTTCTTTTGGACAAAGCTGTTTAAAATCCTTCTTAGATTTTTAGCTCTGTTAGTCCAAAGTCTCCCCTATCATTAAGGTGTTTTTGCTATCTATGCATCTCCTGTAGTTTCTACTGTATGAGAATTGCTGATTTTGCAGTGTTATTGGACACGTAGATGGTGATATTGGCTGCATCTTCATTGTTACAACCTGTAGTGTTATGAAATGTCCTTTTAAGCCTTGCTGAACAGATTTGGTCAGCACTTGTACAAAATGGGTTTTGTCAATGAAAAAAGATCTACAATCCCTGCTTTTCTATACAGCAGTTTTCTTTTTGTCAATAGGAATCTTTTTGGTCACTTGTTTGTTTGCTTTCAAGATGTGAGTCATGCCTCCTCTCTCATTTCCTGGCTGACTCTCCACGCTGGTGTCTACGGAACTCTCCTCTTCACGGAAGTCAGATCTCTGCCAAAAGTCACCCAGCAGTGCAGCTTCTCCAAGCTATCTAAAGCACCCTTTTTACTCTCTGTCCCTTCACGCTGCATGATTTCCCTTTTTGGCACTCATCCCCATCTTACATCGTGAATGTGAATTATTTAGCGTCTGACTTGCATGAGCTCGGGGACTCTGTTCTCAAGGGCTGGCATTTCCCTAGGTCATACAGTGATGCCTGGCTCCTGGAAGAAGCACAGAATATACTCACTGGATGAATGCGTGCATCCCTGAATGAGAAGCCAGTGATCTGGGATGCTGTAGTTTAAAGCACACAGCTAAAACACATTTCCTCTTTCTGTTTGGGTAGGCTGGCAACGTTTCGGTGATAGCCACCATCTGTGTCTTGTCTCCGTTTGGTCTGTGATGCTTTATAGTACCAGGAGTGGTAACTGAGTCAAGCGCTAACCAGGAGGCTGGAAGCCACTGGGAAAAGGGAGTGGAATTGGGAGAATTAGTTACACAGCTGGCAGGGTTGCTGAGAAGCATATACACCATGGTTTGCAGTCTCTACAGGAAATAGCAAAAGCTGGGAGCTGCTGCAACCAACAGTCTCAGGGACATGCAAGGAAGTGGCAGACCCAGCAAAGATGCCAGGGTCACCCAGAGCAGGCTCGGGTCACGGGGGGCGTGTGTGGTAGGAGATGGCACCTCAGACCCATTGCTCCTGCCGCCTGACGGCTTCTGAAGCAGAGAGAAAGGGGAGAATGACCCTGGTTCCCCCTTTTCCCTTCACCAGTCTTCTACTAGCATCTCCCATCAGAGGAACCCTTTCCAGAAGCTTCTAGACACAAGATCCTGGGAAACCTGGCCTCAGGATTCTCCCCCTGCAGTGACACGGAGCAGAGGAGAGGAACAGGGTGGTCAGGTGGTCTGGGCGAAACTGGCCAAACGCCTCTTACATTTGAGACATAACCCCCGACGTTGATGTCATTCACTACGGGTGTTAAAGACCTGCTAGTCGGCGTCTTTATTGGTGCTTTTGACCCAGTTAATGTCAAATTATTCTCACTTTTCTAGCCAAAAAAAAAAAAAAAAAGAAAAGACTGCCAGTTAATTAAAAAAATAATTAGATTTACTATTTTGAGTTTGTGATCATGAGCAAGTGCTTCACGTATCTATAGTTGTACATTTACTTACATATTTTATCTCTGTGTATGTATCTTTCTGTATCTTTGTCTACATCTGTGCATCAGAATTTATCTGATTTCCTTCACACCCTTGGAACTCAGACTATCTCAGAGATTCTTTAAAGTATCCCACTCAAACATGCTCTTTCACTTCTGTGTATCTAAAAAATTAGCACAGCCAAACATCCTGTAGCCCTCCTGTGTAACGGGGACTTGTTTCAGTTCTTCACATAGATTAACTCATTTACTCCTTACACCAGTTCTTCCGAGGCCAGTGCTAGAGGGGGTCTCACTTTACAGGTGAGCACACTGAGGCACAGCGGGTTATGCGACATGCCCGTGGCCACACGGCTCCAAAGAAGCAGGACCAGGCTTTGAACCAGCCCGCTGCATCAGGAGTGGGTGATTTCAACCACCACGGGACGCTGCCTCTTGGCTTTCAAAGCCCAAAGAGCTCCAACCCTCGACTTTCAGGTGCTCTCTCATCAGAAAAAATACCCATTTTTTGTGTTGGAATTTGGTTTACTTTTGTATGAGGTCACATCAGCTTCTTCCAAGAAAACACTTAAATGGCAGAGAGGAGGGAGGTCTCGGTGAAAGCGGGGCTCTAGGAAGGTGGGGGGCCCTTCAGTGCAGGACACAGATGCCACAAGTACTGAAAACGCACGTTGACAGTGATGTTTGTCATGTGTAGCCTTGTCGATTTCGTGTTGTGCTTATCTGAGTGCTTTGTGGGTTTGTGTCCAAATTGGCTACATTAAAAACAAAGTGATCTGTGGATATCTGTCTATTAAAAATAATAGACAAAGGCAAAGGGCCAGTGCATGTTTCTATTCTACACTAAAACCACAAACCTATTTGCTAAATTAAAAAAGACTCATACCTTTATTTCAGTGTTTTGCAAACCGAATTAAAAAAGACTATTTTCTTATACTTTTGCACTTTGAAATATCTGTTTTGAAATACCGTAGACTCAGCCACACATTTTTTATCCCCCTAATATTTCCAGAACTATGTAGATGTTCAAGTCCAAAGTACATGAATTGTAAAGCTGAAAGGGTCTGAGTGATATCGGTTCTTTCTGTAAGTACAGCTAGGAGACAAAAACTAACTTCTGTTTTCCATAGCAGCCATTAGCAGAGCTTAAAAAGTTCTTATTAATTGAAGGGGATTTCTAAGTTGGAAAAAGAAAAAACAAACAAACAAACAATCAGATACAGTCCGTGGCACACAGGAAAAAAGCATTAAACGTGGTCCAGGAAAAGCCTGTTCCTGTAGCTGAAGACAGCGGGGAGAGGGCGACTTGACAACATAAAACCTTTTGGGCAGTGCTTTTCCTGTATCTCAGAAACCAACAGGAAACCTGCAGCCCAGTCCACGCCAGCAGGTGATGCTCTGAGGTCGGCGGGCTCCAGCTGGGAGGTGAGTCTCCAGGTCTTCCTCCTGCGGCAGCCGGGTGATGCCAAGAGGGGCTTCTCCTAAGCAGAGCCGGTGTCGCCTGACTCTACCACCCATGTGATTTCACTCACCACAACTCATGGTCCACCAATTTTATATGAAACCAAAAAAAAAAATGTAAAGAGGAGGACCTGGAAAAGAGATGAGGGTGAAGGAGACATTGAGAACCATGGGAATCTGAAAAGAGAGAAGGAAGCGTGCTCTTCCTCTCGGAGATACCGTGGAAGTAGAATTTAGATCATCTGACCAACAGCAAAGAAGGAGCCACATGGCTTCTGAGAAAGGAAAGCGCTGAAGCATCATTTTAGAGACCATGGATGTGGAAGGAGGACATTCAGGTAACAGAACTTGGTGCTGATGCAAAAGGTGATTTCAAGAGACTGAGATGCCGAGTTGCCCACACGGGCAGGAATCTCCCAGCCGTTGTCCAGGACGCACGTCATCCACCTCCTGCGTGGACCTTCAGATCCAGCTCACAGCTGAGTGAAACTCGGGCAAATTCACCAACTGTTATTTCCAAGAAATAGGCATTTTCTTTCAATTCTGGACTCTCCTTGGGAGTAGGTGAAGAGGATTATCATTCAAGGCAAGGCTTACGAAGAACAAAATGCGGACGTGTCTCCAGGAGTCCCATGACAAACACAGAGGTGATGGGGAGAGTGGAGGCATCCGAAAACCATGGCGCGGGCTGTCGGAGCCTGAGGAGGGAGTGGTCTCTGCTGAAGGCCGAATGCATAGAGGGACTTCTGTGCACAACTTGCTGACTGTGTCTGATTCTTGGTTGACACAAGGGTCAAAGAGTCTAATCAGATTTGTGCTATTCTATTATACACGCAGATGGGGGAGAGTCCCTTTGCTGGCATTTGACATCCCGGTGGAAATACACCATCAGCAAAATCCCTTGTCGTCTGTCTGCTCTCCTCTCCTGCCTTGGCCCCTCAGTGCCATCTAGGTGGTTTTTCTTTCTTTCTTTCTTTCTTTTTTTTTTAATGTACAGATCTACTGATGGCAGTTGGGAGGGGCATTCTCATCTGTTGTGAGAAACTACAACTAGCCTCCACCTGCATCCAGAAATCAGAAAGGGAAGTAAAAAAGCGATGCCTACACACTCCAGATTTGTGATGAACACGGGGACCCAGAACGCCCTTCCAACCTTCAAAAACATCCCAACGTCCACGGTGTAATAAAAATTAAGACTATCCAGCAATGCTAAGGTCAACAAGAAAACTTAATTGCTACAGCACTTAGAAGGCCAAGGTTCAATTACATTCCATGCCCTTAACTGAAATACAGAATAGACTCAAAAATAAACTTCATATTTTCCCAGGATTAGAATTCTCTTAAAAAAATAAATAAAAGCTCGAGTTTGTAACAAATATGTTTGTTTTTCTTGCCTAATAATTCCCAGTTTAGAGGAGACGTTAATATCCTTTAAGTAAAGGACTAATATCTTTCTATGGTGGTGCCTTTCTTTCTTTCTCTTTCTTTCTTTCTTTTTTTTTTTTTTTTTTGACCCATCTGGTTTGTCAGAAGAGTCTCCTACCTCTGATATTTATACAATATCATGCAAATGTCAAAATCTGAATGTCATCTTCAAAGACCCTTTTATGTCAGGCAACCCCTTTATAGGGAAAAAATAAACAATTTTATGTATGCATGCTTGATGCCAGTCCAATTAATAAAAGCCTTTTTTGCCATGCTTGGCTACAAGCAAGTTTCTCTTTTGAAAATGAACAGAGGGAGAATGAGATAAAAGGTCTGTATTGTTTCCTTGCAAATTTTACAGTTTCATTTTTAATTTGTGTTTGGATGTGAGGATCTTGGTGCAGATGGTGTGATAGTCCACAGTATGTTCTGAGAACCTGAAATGATAACAAAGATATGCAAATGGAGAGGGTGCTTTGGATGAGAGCCAAGATATCCAATTTCACAATAGCTGAAAACAAATTGATGTACCCAGCAAACTGCTCAGAGTGGCACTAGGAAATGTAACTGTGCCAAAACAAATTATATTAATGACCTTAGCATTGGTTGAATTCTATTGGCCAGCTTAATGTTGGTTACATTTGCCTGCATTGGCACCTCACTTACTGCACAAATCAACTTTTCTGGAAAAAAAAAACAAAAAACAACTTAACGAAAATCAATCTTCATAATTGCAAAAAAAATTATACAATTATTTTTGCACCTGAGGAATGTTTAGTGCTATTCCACATATCAAAAAGTAAGCAGTGCAAATGCTTAAAATTTAAAGGAAAAATGCAGAAGTTTATCATTTTAGGAAAAGAGAATTTTTTTTAACTGCAAATCAAATGCAACAGTTCCAAAACAAAATTTCATAAATTGTAAGTTTCACGTTACTTCATCAGGAAGTTTAGTCAAAATGACTAATGTGTAATGATTTTCAACCATTTTATTTATATCAAGACATATTTTTAATAGATAATTTGTTACATCCCGCAGTTCAGAGTGTAGAATGGATTATTTCAGAAAGAATGAACAAAGAAAGGAAGTAAATAAGGAAGAGGAGAAAATCTATTGTAAATATGGAAATATGTTTGTAAAATCTAATTTACAATGTATGGACTTTACTCAATTATATGTACAATTGTTTGACATCAGTTTGTACTTAAACTAAAAATTTGAAAAGCTCTGTTTAGAAGTTATTTTTCTGTCATATCTGATATTGGCAGCCTGCTTAACAATTGTGGAAATCTAACATTCTGGAATAAAAATGTTGCAAATGGGAATGATTTTTAAATCTTAAATCCAACTAAAAATATACTTCAGTACTGATGCATGATACTGACTAAAATTAGATCATATATATATATATATATATATATACACACACACACACACACATATATATATATATCTCAAATGTTTTACAAACTGATACCAAATTACAAAGTGTTTTTTTCTTGGATAATTAATCTGACCTTCTGTTAAAACTGAGAAACACATGAGTACCAGCATAATTTCAGGGATGCAGTGAAGCTTCTGAAACCAAGACTGTTTCTCCTGGTGAACTGCAACTCTGTTGGCTTTTCTAGTCTTCGTGCTTTTGCAAAATAATTCGTGTGTAAACAATTGACAGCTCCAGCCCCTAAAAGCCTAGGATTTCTTAAAAATTGATTGCACACTTGTTGCTCAGAAATTAGTCTGCCAAATGCAAGAGCCATGCAAATGGGTGAGTAAAAATCAGGACTGTGGAAATGTTATGATTTGGGGCTGATTGTGAAAATTAAAAATGTGAGGTGACTTCACTGATGAAGGAATCTACATTTCTCAGCACATCATCATATTTTTTAGTTAAAAGTTATTTGTCAGAGGATCACATCCTCCTATAAAAGAGCAGGATGCGTTCACAATAGGACAGATAATCACAGAACAGGGCAGAGGCTGTCAAATGCACATTCCCAATAGAACTGAGTACTTATTCAAATGAAATCTTTATTCAAAAATTAGAAATCCATTTTGAATTTTAGGATATCATTATTTTGGTCCCAGCATTCCTATGTTTATATTCCTATTTTCTTTAAGGATTTTTTTTGGGGGGGGTTATTTCTGATTGGAACATTTCAAAGGGAGGAACGACAGGAAATGGAGATCACTCTTATTCAAAAAGCAGGAAAAAGAGGGCTCGCCTGCTCCCTACACCCTGTGTGCCTTTTGATGCTAGTTCAAGGTCAACTGAACCTTGGCAAAATAACGCACGTTTGAACATTTAAAGTTCAGCTCTATAAAGAGCAACAGGTTAACACAAAACTGTTATCATGAGATGTGAATCTGAATAGCGTCTGTGTTGGGTGTCTTGTGGCTGGAAGCTGGAGGGTGGGGTATGTAATTAGACAGTAGTGTCTAAAACAAAAACAAGAATGAAGGAAAAAAAAAAAAAGAGAAGCAGCCTCTTCTGACCACAAGAGTGGTTCTGCAGAGAAGTGTTCTTGATGCACGTAGGTAAATCTGAATAAAATCCTCTATCTGCAACAAATAACCCATATTAGCTCCTTAACCTGGGAATCACCAAAATCTAGGGGTTTTGAATAAGCCCCCAAGTGACCCCTGGTTTAGGGGAAAAAGTGCACTAAAAGGCAGATCTTGGAGCTGTCCATCACTTTCCAAGACACACGGAAGTCCGGAGCAGTGAGGCAGTGTGCTCTCAGTCTTCATGCATAATACATACCAAATAGGAGAAGTCGTATGTAAAGTGAATTTTAATTGGTTATAATTGTCATTTCATTTAGTAAAGTATTGTCTGGAGACCAGGATATCAATTAGCACTCTGTGGACTCTGTTACTTATGAAAATATGCATATAGAGAGACGGTGTGCTCAAGTAGTAGATATTCTTTAATTAAGAAAATAGACAGTAAATTAAAGACCTCTGAAGTATCCATTAATTGCTATGTAGGTAGGTTTTGAATATCGACTTGGTAAAGTCAAAATCCCTGTAATCTGGTTTAAAATGAACTAAGAAAACATGTTTTGCCAGTATATATATTTTTTTTTCTCTAGGCACTCACTTGTTATGCCATAAGAAAAATTTCAACATAAAAAAAAACCCAGCAAAAAACACTGGGGATGTCTGATAATGGTGAAATTTTTCTCCTTTAATTTTAAGCCTCAATATGTATGCATTGCATGAAAACATGAGAAAGCAGTATGAAGTCAAGAGGCTCCCATGAAGATCTCTTTCATATGTCCTTCATTTCCTCAGAATTAATGGACGCTCAGGCATCCGTAAGGTAGAGAAAAAAAGATGATTGATGTATTTCGTTTTATTATTAAATTGTTGGTAACCAAGGCAGCTTGTCTTTTTTTCCATGAGGATGAAGAGGGACCTGTCCCTTTTTAACCACTTGCTCTGAGTGACTTTTATACCCAGTATCAGTGAGAAGAGGCGATGAATGTCACCTCTCTTCTCTTCCTCCTCCTGCCAATTTCTTACTCCCTCCTTTGATTGACAGCTACTAATAACCTCCCTGCCCTGAGTGCCACGGAGACACTTTATTAGGACAAACAGCCAAGGAAATCTAGGAATGGAGCCAAGTCTGCAGTGAGTTATTATCGGGCTTGTATTTATCTCAGCTTTGTAATTTTTTTCAGTGATATGCAAATCCTGAAATAGATCTTCTGCTGTTGAAGGACAGGTCCCTCTGTTAATTGATCCGCTGAGATTCCCTCTACCCTCTTTTTCGCTCCCAGCCAGGGGAACGTGCCACATTAAAGTGGCTCAGAGCGGCACACAGGACACAGCAATTCTCCACGCGCTCCTTCCACGGGCAGGAGCTCCGCACCGAAAACGAATTTCTGTTACACAAAAGCATGCTTCCTTCTCCATATTATCCGCCCAGCAGATCAAACTGATTTGTTTATTTGTTTATTAGTTTCGAAGGAAATACTCTTTCAAATTAGAACCAAATGGGATTTCAGATGGGGATTTACATTGTCTGTTGAAATACGCAGAGTGCACGTATATTGTAAATATATTAAAACTAATTCAGGGAGAATCAACATTTATTTTTATGTTTTATTTTTTTTTTTTAGGAGGAGGAAAGGAATGTGGAAAAGATGACAAAGTAGAGAAATCTAGTTTCATCAGAGCAGCTCCTTCCTTGTAAAATAAAAGTACAGGTGTATAGTCCTACGCCTTTCCATTCTAAGGATGTTTGGTATTTTTTTTATCCTATCTCTTCATAACCATTCGGGGCATGTGTGCATATCTGCCTGAAGGTTTCAAGAAGTTTACCAGTAAGACGTTAATAATGATCATAAGAATAATAGTAATGTGTCTGTATTTCATCTACATTGCCCCGATAGCTTGTTTGGCACTTGAAATGTTTATACGACATGAGAAAGCAGTATTGGTACATAGAAAAGTCAAAAAGATGAACTAAAGTGCTATATAGCGATTGGTTTTCTGCATGGAGTCTATGGCATTGAAGGTGTTGCGGACTTAGAATCGGAAAGACTTGGTTTGGAGACTGAGCTCCACACCGTGTCCTCCTTTTCAGTATAAAATATAGATGTGTGTGTGTGTGTGTGTGGAATTGCTCTGTAAAGCATCATCCCAAGATAAGACACAAAAACAAAAAAAATTAACCAATGTCATTGGAGGTCATTTTTCCTAACGTGTGGTCAGATAAGTCTGGGGACTAGGCTATATGTTTGGAGATTCATGGTGCACATTAGCATATTAAATGCCTTCTGAAGTCTATCAACAACTCTCTGTTCAACCCAGGGTGTCCAAAACCGATCTGCGCATGAAGCACTCTTATCAAGTATTGTCTATTAACATTCCTTTAGACGAATAAAGAGCATATCCTATAAACTCAGCACCTTAACATTTAGA
The DNA here is from genome assembly GCF_048564905.1 of Vicugna pacos. Classification (NCBI taxonomy): domain Eukaryota; kingdom Metazoa; phylum Chordata; class Mammalia; order Artiodactyla; family Camelidae; genus Vicugna; species Vicugna pacos. Next base: position 4,663,248 of record NC_133014.1, on the reverse strand, counting down.
CACTTCCATTCACATGGGAAGATATAAGCATGTTTCTGATAGGCAGTTGCTTATTTAAGAGCTGTCTTCCCTTCCACATTGTGGGCACAGAAATGCTAAAAAGCCCGGTGGGGCTTCCCGGGGCTGGTTCAGCACATGTCTTCAGGCTCCAGCTCTCACTCTGTGAGGGAGCTCCTCTCACTGGTCTTTCAAGTTGAAAGTTTCAAGTCTTTCAAGAGCAGCCTTTGTCAAGTGTATAGGGGGTGATTTTGCTCCCCAGGGGATATTTGACATTATCTGAAGACGTTTTTGGTTGTCACAGGTTGGGAGGCAGGTGCTACCAAGGACACTGTTAAAGAGCCTACAATGCCCGGGAGAGCTCCCCACAGCAAAGAATTATCCAACTCAAAATGTCAATAGTGCTGAGACTAGAATTCCTGCCCTTGAGATCCATCTACAACCTCTCTGGACAAGAAGTTCTTTGCAAGACGTGTCTTTGGGTACACAACCCCTCCATGCCCTGCCTCTGTGCATGCTCCCAGGCCCTGCCAGGCTCCTCTTGTCTGGAACATGAGAGTAGACCATGTCTGGACCATGTTCTTTCCTGCACAGAGAACGTGTGTTTCTCTGTATAGTAAGAGGATTTAGATTTTCTATTTCCAATTATAATTTATATTTTGACACTGGCTAAATGTAGCTGTTCTCCAATAAAATTTCTCCTAGATTTATAGATGTTCCCATTGAATCTCAAGTGAACTCAGGAAAAAAATGGTATCCCTACATACGGAAATCACTAGACACAGCAGAGGTCCTGATCATGGATTTCACTCCATTCAAAAGGATTTCAGGCAGTCAGGGAATCCAGCAGACCTCAGATGGGCTGTTCATCCATTCTTTCACCCATTCTTCACATAACTGTTTGTGATAAGACCTATTTGGCTTATGATTGCCATATTTCTGAGAAACTGCCTGTTCTCAAAGAGCTATTTCAATAGAATTCTTTTTAAAGACTTTCTACCGCAATGTTTAAGGAGAAGTAATAAGTATTTCTATGGTATAAGTCCATTCATTTCATAACTAAACATCATTGAGAAAGCCCAACATTTGACATATACTTTTTCTTTTGAAAATCAAGAATATTCACTTTTCCTGAAACCATTATGCTCATCGGTAGCAAGAATCTTTTCACAATCCTCATCTGCTTTATTCTCCATTGTTATAAGAAGAAGGATGACAGAACCGTAGCAAAAGTCAGAGGGAACTATCTCCTGATTTCCTCCAGCTCCCAAGGAGAATTAACCAGTGTGATTCACACAATGCAGATTTATATTCTAATCAATTGACCGAATAATACCTAGTTTGCTTAAAAGAAATATGAACTGAAGGAGAAGTACCTCTGCTATGATGGCACTAAAAATTCAAAGAATAACACCACGGTCCAAGACCATTAGAATTTCAGTCTAGACAGTAAACGTGCCTACCCAGCACTTAGTAGGCAATGTAACAGATTCAACGAGAAGATACAACATTCTGTTGCGACTAGTCTCAAAAAGGGAAAATAGGTCTTCAGATAGCCTGTTAGAAAAACAGTGACATTTCAGTCCTCAAAATGAAATGTTCTGAACTTAATTGTTATTCAAATAAATTCGACAAATACTCATTGAACTTTCACTGTGTTCCAGAAGCTACGATGGGGTTTAGCAAGAACAGTACCACTGTATTAATTACCTTAAAATAGCTGGTTCCCTAGACTGAGTGGGATTGAATTCCCATCTAACACTGCCAAGCTCTGTTAGTTAGAATTTTGTTTTTAATCTGACACTGGGGGAACAAGAAAAAGTATAAAACCATGATCTGGTTCACAGGTTTGCTGTAAACATTGAGAATAAATGTATTCTGAGAAAAGGGCCCAGAGTGTTGTATATACAAACTGGTAATAGATTGTATATAAGGCAAGGAGAGGTAGGTGGAAGGTGGTCGTCTTTAGCCTGGAACCCTCCAAAATCAGCAGAGAATAAACAAGTGAATTGCCAACCCACCATAGCCCAGAGTAAAAAGAGCCCATGATGAAAGTGAGGGAACCATTCCTGCATCTCCCAACACAAGATGGAAAGCCTCACTGGCTGCATCTGGGCCCATGATTTATCACTGAGTTCTGGTGTTGGTGCATGATGCCCTGGTCTTCAGGAAGGTTTTGCAATCGCCATTTACCTCCTCTCCAACCCAGCAGAAAGGCTCGCTATGAGGCGAGAAAACAAATGAGGAACTATCACCTAATTTCCTTCCAGAAGCTCATGCTTCCTCCATTAACTAAGAATTTCTCTATCCAGAAAGAATAGCACCCAGGGCTTCTCAAGTTCTTCTGTAAAATAAAATCAAAAACCAGAGGGAAAAGAAAGCTATAATCTAGTGGGAGAAAAGAGGCAGTTTGAGGTTTTCCTTTAATAAGAAGCAAAACAGCTTCCTTAAGATTAGCTCTAAAGAGGATAGAATGCTCAGTGGTAGAACAGGTATAAGGTGAGACTGCCTTGCCAGAGCACTTAAAGCATCATTACATGGTCCAAGTCTGTGTCTGCTGATGAGTGAACGGCCAAAAAAAATGTGGCATGTACAAAGCAGAATCTTATTCCGCCATAAAAAGGAAGGGAATCCTGCCATTTGTGACAACATGGATGAACCTGGAAAACATCATAATAAGTGAAATAAACCGGATACAGGAAGATATGCTGAATGATCTCACTTAAATGTGAAATCAAAAAAGTCAAACTTGAAGGAGCAGAGAATGGAACAGTGGCTGGGTCATGAGGGATGGGGAGATGCACAAAGGGTACAGACTTTCAGCTATAAGATGCATTTGTTGTGGAGAGCCAGTGTAGCATGTGGTGGTTGTGGTTAATAATACTGTATTGGGTATTTGAAATTTGCTAAGAGTAGATCTTTAGTGTCCTCACTAGACACACAAAGATGAATGTGGGGTGATGAATGTGTTCGTTTCATTGTGGTAATCATTTCATTCTGTGTAGATATATCAGATCTGCAAATTGTACACTTCATAGACAGCTTTCATTTGTCAAGTACACCTCAATAAAACTGGAAAATAACTGGAATAAGGAAAAAATACATCATTTTGGGAAAGCAATAGTTTTACAATTTTGGAAATCATAAACAGTGAAATATTCTTTAACAAAGAGAAATGTATTGTTGAGATGTTTCAAATTGATGGAAACAGAAAAAATTAGAAGTTACCCAGAACATCACCCTAACTCAGCTTACATCACACTGAAGAGCAGAAAACCCATGCATGAAATTATACATATACACACATAGCAAATAGGACGGGTTTTCACTTTTCCATTCGTTAGAATGAGGGCGGAGGATAAATGAAGTAGCTTCTTGTAAAGAACACACCTAGAACTTGAAATGATATAATAATGAGAAAAAGATTCTCAAAAATGGCTTCACTGGGATGTTGTTTTTAAAATAATTATTACCCAAGGCAGTTCTACTGCAAGGTTCTAAGAGTAAAGTGAAGTGAAAGATGACCGGCCTTGAACTAGACCCTAATAATCTACAACCTGACCTACAAAAATTAATCTTTGGTTCTAAGGCTGCAATGTGCGACAGTAATCTTTATTCTTCGGCTCTTACTTAATGAAGGATTGCTTCAAGACCTTTATAATAAATGTAGATATCTATACATATATGTACATGGATATGGTATACATATGTGTCCAAATTTATATACTGAACACATGCATACATATATGTGCACATATACATACATATGCATACACATATATCAGATTTTCTTAGAAGGGGACATATTTCTGGACATATTTTTTCCTGAAAATAAACATTTTCAGGCATATACTCAGAACCATTTTAAGAACTCTACGCACTAGGTAAAATATAAATTAATCACAACATTATTTTATTGCTATCTGGGCACCACAACCCAGGCTTCTGAAAAGAAGCATCCTTGACCTATGCTTCTGTGCATGAACACACTGACATTCACCCAGCTCCATAGGGCTCACCAGCCACGCCTACAGAAAATGCAAGTTTAAGTAAGATATCAGAATATGTCGGTTACAGTGGTTGTCAACATGGCACTATGGAAGAAAAAGTCTTATTTGTGCAAAACAACTAATTATAACATGATAAGGTTATATAAAACCCAGAGGTGGAAAATATAGTATGTAGGCATAAAGTTTTTTAAGTGAAGTATAGTCAGTCACAATGTGTCAATTTCTGGTGTACAGCACAATGTCCCAGTCATGTGTATACACATGTATATTTGTTTTCATATTTTTTTTCATTGTAGGTTATTACTAGAAGATACTGAATGTAGTCCCCTGTGCTATACAGAAGAAATTTGTTTTTATCTATTTTTATATATATAGTGGTTAATATTTGCAAACCTCAAACTCCCAAATTTATCCCTTCCTATTACCTTTTCCCTCAGTAACCATAAGATTTTTTACTATATCTGTGAGTCTGCTTCTGTTTTGTAGATGAGTTCATTACTGTCCTCTTTTTTCCTTTCTTTCCTTTTTTTTTTCAGATTCCACATATAAGTTATATCATATGGTATTTTTCTCTTCTCTCTGACTTACTTTGCTTAGAATGACAATATCCAGGTCCATCATGTGGCTGCAAATGGCACTATTTTATTCTTTTTTATGGCTGAGTAGTATTCCATTGTATAAATATACCACAGCTCCTTTATCCAGTCATCTGTTGATGGACATGTAGGTTGCTTCCATGTCTTGGCTGTTGTAAATAGTCTTGCTGTGAACACTGGGGTACATATATCTTTTCAAAATAGAGTTCCCTCCAGATATATGTTGGGCTCAATTTTGAATCACTTTGCTCAAAAGAGCAAATACAAGTGACTGGATAAATGAGACTTGACCTGTGAGTGATTCCACCTATGCCCACGCCCTCACCTTCCCCATCCTGCGAGTTCACGAGGACCAACATGCATTTTTGAGGGCTGAAATGCCATAATCCTAGTAAACAGCTGTTTAAAACAAACTAACAAAGCTGTAGTGTGCTACAGTTTTCTCTTTTTGCTCAGTGTGTATTTGTAAGCAGATTTTTAATACTTGTAATTTGGGAATTTTGTCTTCTATTTCTTTGGAACTCCTAAGAAGGTCTAGCATAGGTTTTTAACAAAATTAAATAACAGCTCTCTATTCCTGCTTCTGGGTTCAGAATTCTCAGCAGGGTATTGCTAATTGACCAAGATGCAGAGCCTCCTGAAAGGCTCCACTCCTTCTGGGATACAATGTAACCTCCTTGGCTTGGCCCCACAGCCCTCCCTGACAGGACTCCCCCTCTTTCTCTTATATTCATTCTCACTACCTCCCTCTCCCACGTCATTTCCAAATGACTTGAAATTCACTTCCTCTGTGCTTCCTCCTCCTCGCCCACAACCCTTCCAGTTGTCCTGTCCTGCTCATCACTTCTGACCAAGTTTGAAGGTCAGCTCCAGGACACTTTTACTGTGTACCTACGTCTTCAGAATTCTGGCTCCCTCCGGGTGGTATTCGGGGCCCCTCTCCTGCACTTTCGTGCCGTGACATCCCTGCACTAATCCCAACACCCACTGATTTAGATTCTGTTTGTCTCTCTTTTCTTTTCTTAGAAAGAAGAGAGTCTCCTTATTTTTTTCACTTTTTGCCAACTATCATGTCTAGCAGTTAAAACGGCCTCAATAAACCTTCAGTGAGTAAGTGAATGGAGGGGCTGGCTTGCTTTTCCTGCTGAAAGTTAGAGCATTAGAACATCCCAGGAGCTTATACTCCAGTTCTGTGTTAAATTGCGTTTTCTGAATTATAGCATTTCTTATCATGCTGGGAGAAATCTACTAAATATTTGCTTGGAAAGCATGAGCAACCCTTAAATTAACCTCAGGACAATTATTATACATATTTATGTGTAATTAATATAATAATGGATATGTAATATAATAATTGATATATAATATAATAATTAATAAACAGGTAAAATCAATGTAGCAAGATGTTAGCAATTGGTGAATCTGGGTAGAGGTATATGAGCATTTATTTTACTATCTTTAAGTTTTTTTTTGGCTATAGGTTTATAACTTCTCAAAATTGAAAGTTGGGAAAATAAATAAGATTTTAGGGTAAAAATGATTATAAGTAGATATTATAATATCTCTAATCACACTTCAAGGCATCATCTGGGCAATGTCTCAGATAGAGGCTACCTTGCCCAGAACAAAGATTTTTAGTTTCTAGGGTCTGGTGGCTTTGGTGTTAAACTTACCTTTTAAGTCTTCAAACTTTTAAAAGTTTTAGTATACCTTTCAGTCACCTTTAAATAAAATCTCTCAATATCTATGTTTACCTGGTGTCCCTCTCAGCATTTGATAAGGAATAGCACTTTGGGTGAAGAACAAATTAACCTCTCTGTTTTTTGAGAAGTAGCCTGTAAACGCCATTAAGAACAACACTGAGTGGAGGTTAAGTCCAGTGAAAGCATTAGGGATGTTCTTGGCCGAGCCACGCAGTCAACCCTGGATTTCCTTTTGCAGGAGAGGGTTGACCGTGCTCTGAATCCTCTGACTGTGACGCAGAGGCTGCTTGCCGCTTGACACGGTGGTGAGAGCGTTACATTTGCATAGCCTCTCCCGCAGAAGCATCTCCTCTAATGGGGACACTGAGGATGAAAAACTGTGCCCCCTGGATAAATGCCTCTTCCCTACAAACACAGTTCTGACTATCCCTGCTAGACACAATAAAAAAGCACAAAATAGTATCATTCTAACAGGAGGAAAAGAGCCACCTTCCCCACGGATAGATAATGATTTAAAGCCTCTTATAACCTTTAATGAAAAAGAATATGAAAATGAATATATGTATGTATATGCGTGACTGGGACATCATTCTGTGCACCAGAAATTGACACATTGTACCTGACTATACTTCAATTTTAAAAAGCCTCTTAAAAGATATTTCTCATTCATTTTCCTGACCTCTATGTATTCAAATAGACTGCTCTTCCTTTTGTATTGCTGTTGTATTTGTCGCATTAAAATGAGAGGCAACACATGCATTGTATCTTATATGTTATTTTATGGAAGGAATCGGGCATCCTTTTTGATCACTAAGGCAAAGCAACAGAGAGAAAACTATTACCTGGCTTTGGATCCAGAAATAATAATACTGCAATCCAACTGTTCTGCCAACATGCCACTGGGGTCCACTGTACACACAGAGTCCAGCAGGTGAAATTGAAATGCTGATGGGTGTGAGAAAGGTCTCCAATCCAGAAAGCATTATTCCTCCTAAGGGACACTTCTGGCCACGTCCTGTATTGAAGACGTCTCTCTAGGCTCCACAGTGATGGGGAAAAATAAAGTCAGAATCTCTGCCTAAGCCATCAAAAACAAAATAAAATAAAATCAAGGCTACACTTCTATGAGACGCCTTCATTGAAAAAAAAAGTAATAATGCTGAAGAACAGTGACCCCTTTAATAGGTGTGACTGTAGCACAGAGATCTTATGTTTTGCTTCAAATATTCTTTAAGCCCCAGGGTTAGACAAAACCTATGTGGACTCTGCCCATGCCTCTGCTCTTCCTGGGATGGAATCTGTTTTCCCAGGTGCATGCCAGGTCAGCCTCCCTCCTGCCTACTGCCCTCTCCCCCACCTCCACTGATGAAACCCGCTCTGCCCAACCCTCCCCCTTCTGCCCTGTGGCCTCTGCGGGCAGAGGTGACCTTGGGTAGAACTCACCGGACACAAAGCTCCAAGAGACCAGCATGTGGTAGGCAGTGCTCCAGGTGACTCTCCCAGTATTTCCAAAGTGAATGCAAATTTAAAAGAACACAATACGACTGATTTTTTCTTAGGCTCTCCCCTCTGTGTTTAGGGGAAAAATTATTTGGTTTTGCAGTGAGGGAAAAGAAAAACCTGCTCCACTTTTTGTGTGATGGTTCAGCTAAATCCAAGTGTGCCCGCTCACAGGGTTTCATGCCACTTTCATTCTTAGGGAAACTGCCAGTAACATGGATTTAATTAAATTTTCTAAATTACCTGCACTTGATCTATTGCTTTTATGTTTATAATTAGGTTATTTATTTACTACCTGCCCGGCTGCCACCCCTAGACGTTCTGATTTAATTCCTATGTTTGTGACCTGGGCTTTGAGAGATTTTTTTTTGTTTTTAAGTCCCATCAAGTGATTCTAATTTTCAGCAAAGTTTGGGAACAACTGGATTAGGAAATATCTTCAAATTTTATTTTATGACTTAGCTCACTGCTGTCATGTGGAAATACACCAGAAAGTATTTATGGAAGGAAATATTACATGTCTTCCTTTATCATATGTGACATGTAAGAATGTGTGATACGAGGGAGAAAGGAAATGACAAAACACTTGGGACAAACTGTAATCAATCGGCAAATCTGGGGAAAGAAACTGTGGGAGTTCCAGGTGATTTTCTAACACATTTTCAATTGGAATTTATATCAAAATGAAAGTTACCAAAAGTAATCCCAACACCTGCTGTCTCAGAGAATACTGGACACGCTTTGACACTTTCACTATTCAGCAATCATTTTTTTTTCCTTTTTTCCCTCCTTTTTTAGGGTCAGTATAAGCAAGATTATACCTGCTTTTACAGATCGGACACTTGAAAATAGTTTACTGAAATGCCATGGAGTCATAAGAGCTATGCGCACAAATTTTTTCAAATCTTACCTTTAATGGAACGGAACAATTTTCCAAAAAAAAAAAAAATCAGACCAATTATTTCACTTGGTTTCTTCAGAATTCTGGGGAGATGGTTATGGTAGGAATTAGGACACCCGTTTTACAGATGAGAAAACTGAAAGTCACAGGGAATCAAAATGCGACCACGTTTTCAGAGGTGGTGGGTGTTGAAGAAACTGCACCCACATGCAACGTGGGGGCTCTTGTACGAAAGACGGTTCACCGTACATTCTGTAGGTCATTGCGTTACTTTTCCATGGCCACTGTAACAAATTACTACACAGTTATGACTTCATATAGATTTATTATTTTTTAGGTCTAGAGGTCAGAAATGTAAAATGGGTCCCAGGGGTGCATTCTCTCCTTTTTCAGCGTTCCTTACCCCATGGTCCTGTCCTCCATCCTCAAAGCTACTATTGTAACGTCTCTCTGACTCCCTGCCTCTCTAACAGGGACCATTGTGATTATGTGATTAGGTCCATTTCAGTAACCCAGGCTAATCTTCCATCTCAAGATATTTAAGTTTAATCACATCTGCAAAGACTACCTTTCTATATAAGGTAATATATTAACAGGTCCCAGGGATCAGGACTGAGAAATGTGTAGGAGAACATATACCAGTATACTACAGTCTTCTTATAAAAATCTCATCTACACACCTAAAGCTTCTGATTAGCTTTTTACTACCTCTTATTTATTTTATAATTAACAGACATTTGAGAAAATCCTCCTTATTAGGAAGAGAATACAAAAAAATCTGAAAATATGAAAAATAATGCAAAAGCAGAAGAAAATTTCAAGTAAAATTCTTTATAATTAATACCTTGATAAAAATCAGCATATTTAGGTGGACGTTTTGTCCACTAAGCATGGTTTGCTGTGAAAAAGGACATCTAAAATCAAAATTATAATAATACCCCAAATTAAAAGTCCAAAAGAAAGACTGGACCATGAACACAAAGATGTTGCTGAAAATGAAAACAAAAATAGAAAGAATTTGAAATAGAAGAAAAAAGGTAATAAATCTAGAAAGTAATACAGCTGGTGCAACATCTGATTGAAGGAACTTTAGAAAATGAAGAAGAGGCAATCACGCCCCCCCCAAAAAAAAGATAAAGAAAAGGGACAATTCTCTATGAATTTCAGAAACAAAAAGTATGAGACACTAGATTTAAAATACTCAGAGCATTGATAAATTGATACTTTTCATAACTCAGGGCATGAAAATAATATTCCAAAAGAGAGAGTAAATTGAAATTATTGGAATCAGAACAGCTTGAGGTTTCTGAAGCAATAATGTGTGCTTTGGAAAAAAATTCAGAAACTGCCTTCAAATTTTTGAGGGAAGAAGGCTTTCAGCCTGGAATTTGGTACCAAAACAGCAAAACAATTCTGCTGGATGAATAAACAGGTTTTAGATACGCGAGTGTACTTCAGATATGCGAAGACCAAAATGGCTCGACGTCTCCCACATACCCCTTCTTAGCAAAGACCATAGCATGTTCTTTGACAAAGAGAGGAAGACCAGAAAGCTGAAGTTCAGGCAATTCTGAGTCCTCACACTGTAAAACCTCAATCAGTTGCCCCTGAACGGAGACCCAGGCAGCAGATCTGGAGGACGACCAGTAACAGTCGGAAGAGGAAACAGTGTTGTGATGTGTGTCTCCCGGAGGAGCAGAGGGATGCTTTGCATCCTGAACAAGTTCCCAGCTGGTCCTGATGCTGCTGGTTCGGGAACCGCACTGAGAGCTACTGGCCTGGGGAGTTTCTTCTGTGGCTGAGGGCTTTTTGCTGGCTGAGAAGGTACAGCAGACCAGTTGCAGAAGGCAAACCAGTGGTGCCACTTAATCAGCAGCCCTCAACGTGGTAGGAGTCGCTGGATAAACACCCGAGCATCCTTGCCCTTAGGTAGAAAAACTCCGAATCTCCAGATGGGTAATTGGCTTGATGATGAATTCTTTATTGGCCTCCCTCTCTTCCTTGTGTCACTTCACTAATCCTCTACCAATGTTTCTTGAAATAACCTCCCCCATAAGCTGCGGGCACTTGAATGGCTCAGATTCAGTTTCTGGGAGAACCCAAACGGTAATCGTGGGTGCTCAAGAAAATTAAGTTTAATTAAATGAGTATAAACACAATTTAAAAAAATTAAACTTCACAGTGGTCCGTTAAAATACTTTTCTACAGGCATCTGTTTACTTTTCTTCCACACTGCTGTTCAAATGGTTCGTCGGCTGCCCACGAATTAACAGCGATGCTGTATTAGAGCTGCCTTTTTTTTAAAGAATGATTTTGGAAATCACATGTGAGTCGTTTGATTCATTATCTTCATTTTTGAAAGCTAATTACGATTAGTTTCATCAAAATTTGAGTGGTCCTGCGGAAAGTAAAATATAATTGTTAGTGTTTATTCACCAGCTAGGAAATTGTTGACAGGCTCGCAACGGCCGCAAAAACTTGAGAAAGAAATTTAAATGATTTTTATTGAGGCAGACTTCCAAGGGGTAACATCTCGACACATTAATCTGGGAACAAGGAAACCTGTCAAACAGGAGGCGCTTTTAAACGCTGAGACATGAGAATAATGCGAGTCAGTTTTCCTTGGTGGACAAAGTGAGAGCGAAAGGTTTAGATCCTTAAAGAAAAGAGAAAGCAGTGCTTTTCAAAGGCTGGGTGATACCGCAGGGGACAGGGACCCCACTGCCGCAGGGCACTTGCCTGGGTCACCGCAGCCTCCCTCCCTCGTGCTGGCGATGGTTTTATCCTCGGGCAGAGCTGCACGTATTCCGCGAAAACCCCTTGGAACATCAGATGCGATGTCACCGTGCTGCACGCTGCCTTCTTGCCGAGCTAATGATGAGGGTTTCTCACTGCTATTACCTGGGCCCCAAAATGCACATTAAAGGACACTGTCAATTAACATTTGGATCAAAATGTGACCTACATTACTACTGACAGGGCTTCGCCGAGACAGTCCTGCAGAGTCCAAATGTCTATTCATATATTCTCAACTCTCTATTACTAAGAAGGCGTAATGTTCAATTAAGAGGTGATGATCCTTTGGGACCCACAAAAATGTAGGAATCCGGTGTATTACTATTAGTTATGTGGTATCACTTCACACATTGGCAGTTTCTTTGTAGGTCTGCTCACATCACTGAGAATCAAGAGAGATTTAGAAAACTGGGGCTCAAGTCCCCTGACTTTATTTATTTATTTTTTAATATTTTATTTGATTTATTTTCATTTTTTTTTAAGATTTGGTGGGGGGAGGTAATTAGGTTTATTTATCTGTTTATCTTAGTGGAGTTGCTGGGGATTGAACCCAGGACTCTTGCAGGCTAAGCACATGCTCTACCACTGAGCTACGCCCTCCCCTGTCCCCCATCCCCAGACTTTAATACTGAGAAGCCTGACCACCTTGGCTGAATCTTACTCCCTCTCTCTGCCACAGCGCCCCCCCCCGACAGCCAGTGTTTTTCTGACCAGATGAGTTTGACTGGACCACCCAAAAGGCCAGTCCCAATTCACCATCACTTTCCGTTCTCTTGTCTTACGAGTGTCTCACTTTCTGGTGAGCCTTCAAGAGAGAAAGAAGCAAGACAGGGCGGGAGAAAGGCTGGCATGTACCCAAAGAAAAACTGGAAAAATAGCAAAAGCAATAAGGCATAACAACATAAATACAATTGAAAAACAGTCCTGTGTAACTTCACATGGTTTTTCCTTTCTTTTGGCTAGATCTGTAGATCTTGAGCTATTCTGTGTCTGCAGGATGAAGGAGATGTTCTGCCCTGAGGCACTTGTGTGAATGTGGTTGGGGCAGCATTTTTGATTTCTGCTCTGACAGGCAGACAGCTTAGAAAGTTTATTCCTGTCTTTGCAACAAAAATTTTTTAAATGAAAAATATGAACATCAGTGACTTTTCCTGGACCCATCAGAGACCCGGGTATCTGGAGAAGCAGGTACATCCAGAGACCTAGAGTTATAGCCAAGATCTGCTTACCTAGGAACAAAGCCATTGGAGCCCCTGAACCGGTGGGAACACACAAATGGTAATTCTGACAACTTGCTAGAAGCTGGGTGTGTTCTATTGTGGGAGTAAGAGTTTTTAGGGGCTGTAGTCTTGGCAGGGCACATACTTTCATATTTCTTACCTCCAAGAACTCTGTTGGGTTCTCAGTGCAAGGATTTGAGCATGATCCCCTCCTGGCTCTTGCAGGGAAAGGGGAGGAATAAAAGAATGAACTCAGAGCCTTCTAGATATCAGAGGACTGTCTGTGTGCCAGAGAAGACACAAAGCCAGAGCCTCATCCCATCTGGGGAAAGGCATTTCCCTGTCTCTAGTCCCTTCTCACCTTCTTGCTTCCCCTAAGAAGATATGGGTGAAGAAATACTGATGAAGGACACAGACTAGGGAAGAACATATTGAAAGACTAAATCATAAGATTGTAGGCATCCTCCCTAACACAATGCCCCTGCAGGGCTCAAAGAGCTGCAAGACACGTACTCTGTCTAAGGAAAAGATTTGGGGAAAGCTGAAAGACAAGAGGGTAAACAAGGATGCTACAAGAATTTGAAGGTCTGGTGAACATTAAACACAACTCACATCCTAGCCAAACTGATATAAAATCTCACACCAGTTCCTTATACTTGAAATGCCATATTCAGATTTCAAGTAAAGAATTATGGAGATGATATAAGACAAGAAGGAACTTGACCTGAAAAGACAAAGCCAGCATCAGAAACAAACATTTCCATCACTTCTCGGCCTTTTGGCTAAGATCAAGTGTAGAAACAAACATTTCCAAACATATTTTGGAATTATCAGAATAACTGTGACTAAAATACTAAGGGGTCTAATGGAAAAAGTGGACAGTATGCAAGAACAGATGGGCCACAAAAGCAGAGGGGGAGGAACAATAAGGAAGAATCAAAAAGAAATGTGAAAAAACACTGTAACAGAAATAAAGAATGCCTTTAATAGGTTCATCAATAAACTGGATTGGACCAAGACATGTATCAGTGAGTTGAAGATATTTCAATAGACACTTCCAAACTGAATATTCATAGAGGGGGAAAAAAACAATGAAAAAGTAGAGTGGAACTTCCAAGAACTGTGGGGCAAGTTCAAAAGATGTAACTTATACATAACTGAATACCAGAGGTCTACACCATGGAGAACAGAGCAGAAAAAATATTTGAAGTGATATTGATCAAGAATTTGAATTCCAGACTCCAAAATTAACACCAGACACCAAATCACAGATCCAAGAATCACAAAGAACACCAAGCAGGATTAAAAAACAAGTAAACAAAAATCTACCCTAGGCATATAATATTCCAACTGCAGAAAACCAAAGACAAAGAGAAAATGTTGACAGAAGGTGGCAGAAGGGAAACAGTGTATCTACAGATGAATAAGGACGAGAATTGCAGTGGACTTCTTAGAAACCATGCACATAAGAAGAATGGAGTGAAGCACTTAAAGTCCTGAAAAACAAAATAAAATAGAAGAGGCTAACCTAGAATTTTATATCTAGGAAAATCACTCTTCAGAAATGAAAGCAAAGTAAAACAGACAAATAAAAATAAGGGAATTAATTGCCATCTGCCCTGCCCTGCAGGAAATTTTAAATGAAGTTCTTTAGGAAGAAAGAAAATGACCTAAGTCAAAAACTTGGATCTACAAAAAGCAAGGAGGTGTTTTAGGGAAGGAACAAAATATTTTACTTTTCTTTTTCTTAGTTGATCTTACGAATAACAGTTTTTTAAATTAATAAAAATAACAATGCATTGGGTGATTATAGCTCATGGGTAAGTGAGATGGATAATAGCAGTGCCATCAGGGATGGCAGAGAGAAACGGGAATTATGTCTTGAAAGATATCTGTGCTACCTGTGAAACAGTATAGTGTCACTTGAGAGAGGGCACAGAATACTTTAAAATTATATTGCAAACTCATGCAAAACCACTAAAAATTTTAAAGAAACATAATTGATATGTTAAGAGGGGATATACACTGAAATCTAAAATTCTCAGTTAAAACCAGAGAGAGCAAAGCAAAAGAGGAGATAAACAAAAAAATAAGTACAATAATAGAAAACAGGTACAAACATAGTAGGTATTCATTCAGCTGTATCAATAATTACTTGAAATATAAATGGTCTAAATACACTTACTCTTCAGACTGGATATTTTGTCTGGAAGAAAGTCATATTAAATATAAAGATTCAGCTAGATTAAAAGTAAAAGGATGAAGATACACTAAGTGAACACCAATCAAAAGATTGTTGTATTAACTATGTTAATTTCAGATAAAGCAGACTTGGAAACAATAACAATTATCAGGGATAAAGAGGAACATTTCCCATTGATAAAGGGGTCAATTCTCAAAAACAAACAAGCATAGAAATCCTTAATGAATATTCTCCTAATAACAGAGTGTCAAAATACCTGAGGCAAAACCTGGGAGAGTTGAAAGGAAAAATAGATGAATTCACTATTATAGTTGGAGACTTCCAACATCTCTCTCAGTATGTAACTGATCAAACAGGCACAATATCAGGTTGTAATTGACCTGACATTTCTGTCATTAATTTTAAGTAATTGACACTTACAGAATACTAAATTCAGCAACAGCAGAATAGACATTCTTTTCATGCTTACACGGAACATTCACAAGATAGATCACATCCTGGGACCCACAATACACATTAAAACATGTAAGAGAATAAAAATAATACAACAGATGTTCTCAGGCCCCAGTGGGATTAAACTAGTAATTAATAACAGTATGATTGCCAGGAAATCCCCAAATATTTGGAAATTAAATAACACACTTCGGATAACACATTGGTCAAAGAAATCTCAAGAATATTTTTTAATTTGAACTAAATGCAAATATAAATACTTTTAATCAAAATTTGTGAGATAGAGCAATAGCAATCACTAGAGAGAAGAAATGTATAGGACACATATATTGAAAAAGAAGAAAAATTTAGAATCAATACTTCAAGCTTCTACTTTAATAATTCAGAGAAAGAGCAGCAATACAGCCTTAAAGCAATCAGAAGAGAAGAAATAGTAAAAAGGCATAAACCAATGACATGGAAAACAGAAAACCGGTAACAAGAATCAACACAACTAAAGGCTGATTCTTTGGAAAGATCAAATGGATAACCGTCCAGCAATGTCAATCATGAAAAAGATCAGAAGTCTCAAATTTCCAATATCAAAAATTAAAGTGGGTTTATTACTACTAATATCATGGCTATTAAAAGTATAATTACTTTATACCAATATATGGCCACAAATTTGATAACTAAGTGAAATTTACCTATTCCTCAAAAGGAACACATACTACCAAAATTCACACAGGAGAAATAAATAACCTGAATTGCCTGTAACTCTGAAGTGCTTTTAATTGAAAACCTTTCCTAAAATAGAACACCAGGGCAAAACGGTTTCACTGGTGAGTTCTACCAAACTGTTTAGAAAGAATTTATCGTCAATTCCCCACAGTCTCTTCCTTTAAAAAAAAAGCAGAGGAAACACCAAACATCCTCTAATGGATTCTCTGAAGCCATCGCTACCCCACACTGAAACCAAAGCTAGACAAAGACATTGCAAGAAGGGACAACCACAAGCCAGTTTCTCTTATAGGCATCGAAACACATATCCTCAACAACAGTATCCAACGATACATAAAAATAATTTTATACCACAGCCCAGTGGGATGTATTTCATGTGCAGATCTGTTTCAGCATCCAAAAACCAGTCAACAAAATCCACCCTGTCAACAGATTAAAGAAGAAAGAACATATGATGATATCAATTAGAGCAGAAATAGCATTTGGTAAAATCCAGCATTCCGTCCTGACCAAAAAAAAAAAAAAAAAAAAAAAGCCCACAAAAACTTTTCAGCAAACTGGAAACAAAAGGTAACATACTGAATTTGATAAAGGACATCTAAAAATATTTTGTAGTTCCTAATCTTGAGAAACTGAATGCTTTTCCAGTAAGTTCAGGAACAAGGCAAAGATGCTCTTCCTCAAAGCCGCATTTCATACTGGAGGTCTTATCTTCTGTAGTCAGAGAAGCAAGAGGCAGGAAATGTCTGCAGACCGGGAAGGAAGGAATAAAACAGCCGTTCTGCGCGGATGACTTGATTGTCTATGCAGAATATCTCAAGAATGAACAGAATAACTCCTGGAACTGATGTATCGCTTAAAATAGTGTCAAAAGAGTGAAGGACATAGGCATCATGCTGACATTACATGTCAAGGAACTCGATGTAGAAAACGACAAAAGTGTTTATGAAAGAAATCAAAGAAGATTCAAACAGATGGAGAGATATCTCACGTTCTTGTATTGAAAGACTCGCGGTTATGAAAATGAGAGTTCTTCCCAGCTTGATCTGTAGATTGAATTCAATCTCAATTCCAATTCCAGCAAACGATTTTATATGTATTAATGAACAGATTTGGGGAAGCCCAAAGTCTTATAAATGTTCCGTGACATCTTGGACAAGGGGAGCAACGTTGGAAGGATCACGCTGTCCAAGTATGAGACTTACTATGAGGTTACAGTAGTCAAGACAGCATGGTATTGGTGAAAGGACAGAAGTGTAGTCAAACAGAACAGAGATCCCAGACGTACACCCACGTGGAGTCCTCTGTACACAGGCGGTACCCTCTAGAAGTCAGTAGAAAATAGATAGGTGTCTCGAGTTGGCATGGCTTTCTAGTGAAAATTGGTTAAGAGCATCCATGTGTGAACACCTACAGATACTGAAATCCAATTCCAGAAGCCACCATCAAACATTTCCTTGAACGTTACTGTTCAAGGAATGGGGGAGGAAATATGGATGCGTAACAAGGGACTGTCTCTTTTCTGTTCAGAGTGAAGATTGTCCTCTCTTCATCTGGGTTTCTCCGGTTGTCAGGCTGTGTGTCTCACTGTTCCAGCTTGCGAACGCCCCCAGTTCCTCCTGCTCTCCCCTTCTCCTCTCTGTTACAGCTGCTCTAGCATCATGGTTGCTTCTGAAACACCTGGGGCTCACTACTGCCTCAGGGCACCTCTGCCCCTTTGCGGAAGCTCCCCACCCCCTGGGAGCAGAGTCCTCATTCACGTCAGGTCTTTTCCCAAAAGTCACCTCCTGCGAGAGATCTGCCCACACCGTGCTACCTAAAGCTTCAATGCGTCGTACTCAGGATAGTTCTCACATTTCTTTACATTTTGTTTTTAAGTAATTATCACTTAAAAACTATTAATTTTTGTTTATATATCTTAACTGTATATCTCTCCCCCTGGGATAGACATTGCATGAGAGCAGGGATTTTTTTTTCTCTGTATCCTTTGTGTATAAAAATGCCTGCACCTAGTAGGTTCTCAGTAAATATCCATCAAATGGAGGAATGAGCTTTAAATAAAGCAGTTCTCATTAACTCATTGATAAAAGAAAAACAAAAACAAAAACAAAAAGCAAAAAAGTCCATAGCTGACTCTCCTGGAATGACCGATTTCTATTTGTCCAGCATCTCATCTTTCTAATGTTGACCCGACAGCGTGTCCAGTTCATCCTTGCTCTCCTAGGGCGATGGAGTGCGCTGGATCTTTGTAACCTGGAGCAGTTCCGAAATCCCCACGGGGAAGAAACTTAGAGGCAGCGGTGGGGGAAAGAGGCTAACAAAGGAAGAGTTCATTTAGAGACACCTGAGGGAAGCAGGAAGGAAAGGATGATTTGAAATTATATTCTGAACAGTGAAATGTCCTTTCCATTTTATTAAGTCAGGATTTTCCTGGTGACCAGGGTGGGGGGTGGGGGGAGGGGGATTGAGCATGGGAAGACAGGAGGCATGTGGGTAATGTTTCCATAACAGGATTAATTTATTTTAAAGGGAGAACGTAAAGAAGTCAGTGAGTTTCCATCTGGGTTTTTCTTAGTTTGGAAATCTTTTCAAGTTCCTAACAGATTTTACTGTGACCCTCAGTGTATTTTTGAGTTAGCAAGCCTTGATAGAAAATTAAAATGTACTCTAAATATTTTAAAAATACATTTCAAGTGGTGATAGAACATTTCCTTTGTCATAAGTACATCTTACCAATCTGCATAGAAATACTCCAAGTCTTGGAGAGTCTTCTCTGTTTTGTTGGAGTTTCTACCATCTGCATTTTGAATTTTGGTTATTAAGGTAGAGTAGCTTTGTGCCCTAATCAGATTGCCAACATCTGCCTCTTTTATTGATGCATTTTCTTTCTTTTTTTTTTTTAAATATCCAAGATGAATTGAGTTCTAATGGATGGTACCGATTTTAACTTTGCCTTCTATTCAAAAATAAACTTTTTTATATGAATCTAAATCTTTTCCTCTCGCTCCATCCACTTGCTGGCAAGTAGGCATTCTGTAGAAATGTAATTATTACTGGGGAGCAATGCTATTCTTTATTTAGCACAATTTACCTATTGCAGAGCACAGCGTACAGTCCTGCGGCACATAATAATCATAATGGGCTCATAGACCCTCTCGGCGAGCTCTATTTTTGCATATGAGTCATTTTAATTTCAGAAGCACAAAAGGGATTATGTCTCTATTGGAATGTCTTGAGTAAGCCCTACAGCAGGGGAGCTGTGATGTCATTTGTTCTATGAAAAGCGTGTATTCATCTATTATGGACCAAGTCTGAAATATAAATATAAGATACTGAAGGTTCTCTTGTTAAGAAACTGTACTATGCATTTTCATCCAAGTTTAATAATCCGTACACATTTTGCCATGTAAATCATTTATTTTATAAGTGAGATCCAGCAGTTGAATCTCAAATTGGAAACTGATTTAAAATCATTGTCCCCAACTTCCTTCTTCAGGTACCTGCTTACTATTTGTGATAATCTGGGTGAGGCAGTCAGTGGTTTTCATTTTTTTGTTTGGATCCTAAAGTTTTGTCAAGGTTAGGCTCTCAATACAGTGACTGTGTTCAGTTTCTAAGGAATTTTCCCAATTTTTTTGAATTTTTTTGTGATTTGCCTTCTGAATTTCAGTTATTAAGATAGAGATTAGAAAGATAAACTATTAAATCACAACAGTAATGATGATGAGGTTTATGACAGAATTATTTGGAACAAGATTAAAGCCACTGTATAAATATACCTCAACTTCTTTAGCCAGTCATCTGTGGGTGGACATTCAGGTTGTTACTACTCAGCCATAAAAAAGAATAAAATACTGCCATTTGCAGCAACATGAATGGACCTGGCGATCGTCATTCTAAGTGAAGTAAACCAGAAGGAGAAAGAAAAATACCATATGATATCACTTATATGTAGAATCTAAAAAAAAGACAAATGAACTGATTTACAAAACAGAAACAGACTCACAGACATAGAAAACAAACTTATGGTTACCAGGGGGAAAGAGAGTGGGAAGGGATAAATTGAGAGTTGGAGATTTGCAGATACTAGCTACTATATATAAAATAGATAAACAGATTTCTCCTGTATCACACAGGGAACTGTACTCAATATCTTGCAGTAACCTGTAATGAAAAAGAATATGAAAAGGAATGTATGTATGTACATGTATCACTGAACTATTATGCTGTACACCAGAAACTGATACTATGTATTAAAATGACTGTACTTCAATTAAAAAGAAATTTTAAAAATCATAGGGAAAAAAACGATTAAAGCCACTGGATAAATAAGAAGTTGTGGGTTTGAGTTCTGAATGCATCATGTCCTCCCTATGCGATTAGTGCTGATCACCTAATACTTGGGCAGTTCTGACTATCACTTGCCTTTTGAAGGATTTTGATCTATGACACCTAGTCATGATTGACAGGATCAGAGGTACTTGGTAGGAAAAAGAGAAGATGCTAGCAGGAAACTAAAAATGATGAAATATAAATATGCCAAATCTCTACCAACAGAAACTTGGCACAGTCATGTCTTTATCAGAGAAATAAACTTTAAAGCTAAACAAATTAACCTCTTAAAATAGAAAGCAGACAAATAACATTACAAAGTAAGTAAGTATCTCGTGTGACTTACGTAAAATAAAGCACATGGTCTCTGTTGACCTCAGGCTTCTCGCTATGGAAGTTATCTCCTAGGTCACACTCTGTAGTTTTGCTTCCCAGGCCTTTCATGCTATTGTAAGTTGATGCTTGATCTAAAAACTATTGATAGAGCTGTGTTAGAAACACCTGTGCGGACTGTGAATTTGCCAATTTACCTTGTAATGTTACTTGTCTTTCTAAGGTAAAACTTTACTAGAAGGCAGCACTTTATAACACAAAACACACAAAAAGCCTATTATTTAACTACAGGCCATTTATGTGTTTATCTTTGAGAGATAAGGAACTAAGGAAAATGAGACCGTGAAACAATGGGATATTCACATTTCTTGGATTATGTACAAAAAAAATTATGTAAGGTGAGTTAGGGCACATCGAGTTTAAGACAGGGTCTAGACACTACATTGTGCTAATGTGTCTCTTATGTGTCCTTTATGTTGTAATCGTTTTCCTCCTCAGCACATTGTCTTCTCTTCTGTTTACTTGTGGAAGAAGCTGAATTCTTTATCAGCTAGAATGTCGAGTATCTGCATTTGGCTGATTGCTCTGTTATGATAACATTTCCTTTTATCCTACGTCCCTTCTCTTTCCTGCCAGCTAGTGCTTTTTGTCACTTAAGACTCCGTTGGAGTCCACTTCATTGTGTGTGTACAAAGGTGGTGAAGGTGTACACTACAGTGTATGTATGACAGTCGGAGGAGGTACACTTTCCATGGCATCATGTCAGAAGGAATATAGGAGCTTGAGGCCCGTATTTAGTGATGCTAAGATTGGTCCATGGGTTCAGGTATCCATTTAGGTTATCCAAGCAAATCTTCATCTGATGCTTTTGGCATCTGCAGTTAATAACAGCCTAGACTCGTTATGCAGTAAAATTAGCAAAATGATGAGTTCCCATCATTCATTTTACACCTTTTAGCTAGAATTTAATTTTAAAAAATTCTTTACTATTTGTTTACCCTGCAGTAAGTTTTCTTCAGAAAAAAGCAAGATAAATATTTAATTAAATATTTCAGTTATTTAGCATTTTTTAAATAATGTTAAGTGACCAATGGGTGTCTTTTTCCATTTTGGGTATCATTTTGAACTCATGAATATTTTCATATTTGTTTTTTCTTAATTCATTGCAGTTATTGTCCTTTTTGATATTCAAATTGTCCCCTTTTTGGCCAGTAGAAGCCCTTTGAGATAGGCTAATCTACTTTCTGTGTACACGATGCAATATTTATTATCTTCCATGTTTTAGGGTGAAAACTAGATGTTCTAAGCTTATTTATGTATGTCTTGCCCCAGGCCTGGATTCATCATTTTTCCAGGAAGCCCTGGGTGCTAAGAGTTTTCAATATTTTTACTTCTCTTTGCTAGGAAGTATGTGTGTAAGCCCAGTTTTAATATACAAATATTAGAGATAAATTTATTAAGGAACACAGTCAGAAGAGAGAACTAATCGGCACGTGCACAAAAACAGAACAAAGCACCCTTCTTACTTGTTTCTCTCTCCCAGGACGACCTGGCAGATGAACCGTGGTGTTCCCCGGGTAACTCTTACAGCTACATCACGTGGACATAATGGTCCTTCTGTATGTCAGTGTCACCTGCATATCCATAATCTTCTTGATAAAAAGGCCAATACAATACTTAAGAGGTTTTAATTATCTTGGTGTCATTTTTTATTCGTTCACTTAGAAACCTGCATTTTATTATTTCCTGCACACAGAAATCTTCCCTATAGTTTGAAGACCAACTCTTCCCAGAGATTAAAAAAAAAAAAGTGAATCCATGTTTTGTATAACTTACTAAAAAGCCGACTTCCCACACGTTCTATGGGTAGTTCCTCCTTCTACTAAAATAGAAACTTGGTCAATGACCATTCAAATGCATGCGATCTTATTTTGTTCATAGGACTTTATACAACTGACTGGCTAGTTTCCCTTCAGAATTAAGGATTATTGAAGTTTGTGTAACAAAGGCTTTGTTCTTTGTAATTCACTTCCTGTTCCTTGCTTATGCAATGATGCATTGCAATTTGCAGTCTGTTACTTCACAGGACTTACAGCTTCATTGCTTGTACAAAGAAAAGAACAAAGATGAATTAAGAGTAGGAGAGACATTTCCTAGGTAATGAAAAAGTACTTAAATTTCTTGCAAACGGTAAGTAGGAAGTTTTTACTAATGAGTCCTATAATTTTGACGATGCAGCATTTATTTACAGAGTTCCCTCCCAAGAAGTATGATCATATAGGGTAATCATTATACACTGAGATGAGGGGCAAGGTGAATACAATCTAGATTCAATGACTCCCACAAGAATTAATATAAAATATCTAGATATGCTATCAAATTGTCATATCTCAATAATTGAAAATCCATGAACACTTTTGATGAATCCATCAAATGGTTTTTGGAATGCACCGTGGAGATTCATTTAAAAATGAAAACCTCATCCTTACCTTAAAAATATTCACACTGGCTTTGATTAAACGATGACTGAGACAAGAGAAGCTGTTGAACAAAGCCGCCCCCACTTAAAAGTGCCCCCCAAACAAAGCGAGTTAGTTGGGGTGGGTGAAGATTATCCACGTTAACCTTCATTCTGCTATCAGTATTTGGGAGATCGAGGGTCATAAGGCTGCAGAGTGTTGAAGGCCCGAATATCCGTTTTTTCCTTTCATCCTTACTTGAGTCACTAATGGGATTGGTAGAGCATTAGCTACTTCATGTATTACTGCAAACATCCTGCAATGCACAAAACCGAAAATCACGCATGGCCTCCCAAGGGTGTTCTATGAAGTACATGAAATCTGCTCTTTGTACATGGGGACACAGTGACAAGCATTACACAGAGAATCGACACAATGGGGAGTGAAAAAGGAGACACAACTAGAGATTTGTCAGAGATTAGATAAATAAATATTATCAATAACTTAACGCTACTGAAGTTGAAAATTAAGACAAAACGGAAATATTCCTAGAAAAAGACAAATGCAAAGTGAAAAGATACAGCAAGAAACAGAAAACACACCTAGTTCTACAATTATTAACACACTTGCATCAGTAGATAAATATCTCTCCACAAGAAAACCCCAGGCTCAGATGGGTTTATAGGCAAATTGTACCAGTCATTCAAAGAAGAGATTGTTTCTGTCCTTTGGATGCTAAGTGAGAAGTCGTATTCACCAGCTCATTTTATGAGCCACATACAACCCTGATATCCAAAACAGACAAAGTGGACAAAGAGATTTAAGACAGTATCATTCATGAACTTAGAAATGGTCTAACCGAATCTGCAAAGTATTAATTAGGATTATTAGAAATCTATCAAGTTAACCATATTCATAGATAAAAGCAAGTGGAAAAAAACATATAATCATCTCAAAGATACCAAAAAGTAATTTAGCACAATTTGAAAACGTGATAGAATCCCTCGTCAAATAAGAGCTAGAAGGGAGCTTCCTTAATCCAATGAAAGGAATCTTTCCAAACAATCGTAGTGGACATCATACTCAGTAGAGAAATGTTTACGACATTCCTTTAAAAATCAATTAGAACTCAAGGGAATCCCATCACGAAAATAGATAGAGTGACTTTTTTAAAAGGTTAGGCAACTTTTAAAAAAGAAACAAATATCATGGAAATAGGGATGAATGATTGCTCTGAACTCATGGAGCCAAATCATGGCCTCAGGACCTGCGAGAGAAGGGTCCATGTGCAAAGGACAGAAGGTAGATTTCGAGAGGCCCTAAATTCTGGGGAAGACAGATTTCTCCACTAAGTTCTCATCCCAAGGTCGGTGTCTCACTGGGGCAAGAAGACTCAGCAGGCTACTCCGGGAATCCCAGTCCAAAGTAGGGTGCGGTTCTTGCCGTTGGTGATTTCCCAGTGATGAGGAGGGACTGTGGAGTGGGTCCTCAGGCAGCTTGGCGTCTAGAGACTCAGTGATTTCCAAGCTCTCTGTGAAAGGACGGTGTCCCAGACTCAGAGAAAGGTCACGCCATTAGACAATGAGTTTTTCAGGACAGCCACTCTGGAGTGATGGACAGAGCCCGCCCAAATGCTGGGGGAGGGCAAACAGAGAAGTACTAGAAAGGTGGCTGGAATGGAGAGGTCATGTTTATTTAGTGCCCACCAGTTGCCAGCTAAGTTTTTACCACCAATGCAAACATTTAAAACAAATCAGCTTTGTGAAAAATTCCCAGTGTTTAAGAACTTTTTGTGTTAAATCATTCTAGCATGGTTGTTCTACGATTGATTATTTGCCCTATTTTTTTAATGCTTAAGTAAATTTTTCTTTCCATGTAGTCCAAATTTAAGGAATATAGCATCCTTGAGGTTTCTCATTTCAACCTATAATTATGTGCTTTCTTTTTTTTTTAATTTTTATTTTTTTTGGTGGTGTTGTTGCAGGGTAGGTAACTAGTTTTAGTTATTTATTTATTTTTAGAGGAGGTGCTGGGGATTGAACCCAGGACCTTGTGTATATTAAACATGTGCTCTACCAGTTGAGCTATACCCACCCCCTTGTAATTATGTGCTTTCACTAAACTTCTAACACTTTGCCATTTCTCCTCATTTATTTTTCTTCCAATTGCTTCATTTCCTCACTTTTAGCTTTTAGTTAATATTTGTCTCATTTTCTGGTCCAGTGTCATTTACTTTTCCATTTCCATCTCCGTATCTTCATGACTGTGTATATTCTTGGACCTCTCATCTTTGCTATTTCCTAGGAACTAGATTCACACACACACACACACAGAGAAATGTAAATTACAGTAGGATCACAATCTATGCCATTTTTTCCTCAAGTTTTTAAATAGTAAAGTTTTAAAAATAATCCTGTTTAAAAATATGAGATCTATTTAGCAGTAAATGACAGATGGAACCATCTTTTTTTCTTTTGGTCATAAGTACTTTTATCTTGGTTGTTTTAATTTGATGGATCTGTGCATAGTTCAGACCAGAAGACAAATGTATGATTCATCTCCAGTCTGAAGCCCCGTTTGAATGACACTCTATTTACATTAGCATTCCTAATTACTTAATGACCAATCAGATATGGTTCATTGGTAGTAAGTGTAGAAACATGTTGTCTAAGGATGTAGTTTAGTATACTCCTAAAAACACGTCCCTCGTGACCGTTGGATGTAATCATTATTTTATGTATTTAACTGTGAAATTCATATTTACTCAGCAGGCTAGAGAACAGCTTTTCAGTTCTCAAAGCTGCTTCATGGAGCATCATTAGATTTTTCAAAGGAGCAGCAAACTCTTAACAAAAGCAGATTATTTAAGAAAAAATAGCCACCATTCTAAAAAGCAGTTATTATGCCTGAATACTAATACCATAGCCATAAAACAGGAGAGGAAGAAAAGGCACATGAGGAAGCTTATTATAATTCTGCTCTTAATAACATAGGTGTACGAGGTTCACATTCTTCTAGACCACGAAGATTATTTAGCTGTTTTAACTCTTCGTTAATAATTTTTAAAATGGCCTCCTATCAAGGGTAAGTGGAGATATGGATTTTCCTCCTATTGTTGATTCATTAAATGATGACCAAATTAGATACATATTTATTTCCAGAAAATACAATAAACAGAAACCTGAACTTATAGCCCTGGTGGGAGGGAGCAAATGATCCCAATAGTCTTCTCCTAATTCTTGTTTCTTCCGTGGTTGGCATTCGTGCTTGACTTCTGAGAAGCACCGTATTGCTTAACATGAGGAGGGGTGCCTTTTGTTATTATGTAAATATGTGTACATCCCCACAAGGGACACTTCAGATAACACACAGAATTACTTAAAACCTGCAATAAACAGATAACTTAATTTAGTTTCAAAAACCTCATTATACAGAGGAGGACTGTGAGGCCCAAGAAGATGCAATGATACAATAGTTAAAATAATACCTAATATTTGTAGTGTTTTATACACTGTGCTAAGCACTGCCTCCTTCATATCTTATTACTTTTTAACTATGCTATTATTATCTCCATTATATACATATGCAATGTAGGATCTGAGCGTATATCTTTTGCTCCAAGTCACAAGATGAACGAGTTCTGGAGCTGGAATTTAAACACAGGCCATCAGATGACATAGTACAACCACCACAACACTAGCAATGACCCACTTTTACTGAGTGCTTACCATGCACCAGACGCTCCTCTAGCGGCTCCACCGGGGTTGATTATTTCATCCTCACTTAACTCTGTGAGGGTGCAATGCTTTTTATCCCCATTTTAGGTGTGCAGAAATGGAGGATAAGAGAGGATAACTACCTTGCTCCAAGTCATGTGCGCTATGGGATCTAAGAGATGGACCTGGAGTTTGATATCAAAGCCCATGCCCCGAGCCACTGCAGCAAGGAACCTGAGGTTGCCTGACTCTCAGCCCAGGCTTCTTTCTGCTGCCACAAACCGCTGAAAATATAGAGCAGCTCCGTACCAGGACCCACAAGAGCCACATTATCTGCATTGATCAGTGAGCATGTGCATATATGTATGCTTCAAGATTCCTAATTACATGCAAAAAAAAGCAGACTGGAACTAACTGAAATGGAATGGTAGTTTACTGGAAGTATACAGAGGAAAAGACAACATGATCATCACCATCTAACATGATAGACAGAAGGAGGCTCAGTCCAGATCACGTGGCAGGAGCAGCCTGCTCAGATGCCATCATTGGTACCACCTTCTTTGTCATGGAAGAATGACCAAGCTGCTGGAGGCTGCTACAGTAAATGAACGTTCAACCCGAGACTGCAAGTCCTAAGCAGGAACACTTAAACTTTCCAGGATGAGTCAGTTGACTGCATGTTACTTTCCAAGGTGTGGGGAGAGAATGTTCCTGCCCCTGCCTCCTGCTGTGCAGTGTCCTTCCCATCAAGACAGTGGTTGAATCCTAGGGTGACAAAGCCATTATCCGGCATCCATCAGCACATATCCAGTTAGGAATATCCAGTAAGGTGCTTTCTGACAAAAACTGACACACTTGAGAGGAAGTTGCTTCCAGACCAGCAAAATAGCCTTACAATATTTTAAGTGAAATACAATGAAATGTAACAGCCACCTGGTGCTTATAACAAATTTTAAAATTGAGAAAGTTAATAGTTACTGTAAAGGGTGACTTGCATTGAAGTGTTGCAGCCCGTCATCAAAATTTAGATGACTTGACATTGTATTTGTGGATTTAGATGATATGTGTAAGTAGGTCACTTTAGTTAAAGTAAGAAAACTTTTTTGAAGCTTTGGATGGAAAAGAGAGAGACAGAAGAGTATTGTCCTGAACCTAGCCTATTCCAGTCTTTTTGATGCCTCACATGGGGTCTTAAGAATGAATAACCAAGATATTACAAAATATTCTGATGTTGAATCATTGTTTGATTTTCTTTTGAGGGACAAAGGAACAGAGCACAGCTCTGTAGGTGAGGGCAGAGTTTTCCTTGAAGCAAATTAAATTCCCCTTGTCAGTCATTCTGGGAAGCCAAGGCGAGGAGAGCTCTTGACTTCAGGGAGGGAAAATCTTTTATCTCTGAAGTTTGGGGTAATTGGCACAGAAACCATAGTATAGAATCACCTGTAATTATTTTAACAGCTTTATTGAGGTGTAATTGACATATAATTATTGCATCTATTTAAAGTGTACAGTTTGATGAGTTTTGACATCTGTATACACCCATGAAAACATCACCTCAATTAAGATAACATATCCATCTTCTTCACAAGTTTCCTCGTGACATTTGTAATCTATCCTTCTCCCCCACCTCTCATCCCAGCCCCAGGCAACCACCAGTGAGTTTTCCACCCAGTTGCACTGCATTTGTTAGTTTTATATGAATGGAATAACACAAGATATATTTTTTCAGCATACATTTTGAAATTCATTCATCTTGTTGTGTATCAATAAAATGCATTTCATTCCTCTTCATTGCTAAGGAGTACTCCATTTTATGGATATACCACAGTGTGTTTATCTGACTGTCTATTTATGAATGGGTATTTTGGTTGCCATTTTGGGCTATGACAGATAAAGCTGTTCTGAGCATTTGTGTGTGCTGTTTTGTGTGGGCACAGGCTTTCCCCCAGGAGCAGTGTACCTATGTCAGCTGGAAGATTTAAGTCCATCTTTTTAGAAACAATTAAACTATTTTCCAGAGTGGTTGTGCTATATTATATTCCCACCAACAGTGCGTGAAACTTCTATATTCTCTCCACTTGGCATTGGTTGCCTGTGGTACCAACATCAGCATATTGCTGTTAGCTAACCACAACTTTTCTTCAGATTTTACTAGTTTGTTATTATTATTTTTTCTTTCTTTCATTATACCATTCAGGATACAATAGGGTATGATATTTAGGAATCTTGTCTCCTTAACTTCCTCTTGTCTGTGACAGCATCTCAGAGTATCAGTCATATATTTTGTAGAATACCCCTCAATTTGGGTTTGTCTAATATTTTTCTTGCAGTCCAGGGTTATGTCTATTTTGCTGTTGTTGTGTGGATGCTGGGAAATCTTTTTAAAATTGCATAAAGGTAGAAGTCTGGGCTTCCTCTGCAGCCTTTGCAGGTGTGGTTATGTTGGAGCCATAGTTTTGTTGGTGGTGTTTGGCTGGAGCAGAGAGATTGTGTCTGAATATTTTCTGTCCTGTTAGGCTGTTGCTGTATGCTTCTTTTAGAGTGAGAGCAGGGTTTTCTTAAGGCCTTTTTTTGTTTTTCCAGCACCCTTTGGTATTTCCAGGTCGCTGGCTTCATCATTTACAAACTTGGTGTATAAGAGGCAAAAATAAAACCCAGGAAATGCACCTGTTTCTTTTTTCCCAGGACTCCAGCATCCCTAGGCTGTGAGCCCTCCTCTCTCCACCTTTCAGTCTTCCTGTGGTTGTCTCATATATAATACCCAGGGCTTTTGGCTGTATTAGGCAGAAGGGATCAAGGAAAGTGCATCTATTCCTTGTTGCTGGAATGTATTTCCTTTATTCCTTTTAACTGAATGGTTTGTTGTTGGGGAGTGAGTTGCATCCTAACCAAGTTTGTGTGTTAAAGTCCTAACCCACGATGTGATCATACCTGATAGGTGATAGGGCTGTTAAGGGGGTAATTTTACCTTTCTGAAAAAAGCCTTTATTTCCTCTTGGATTTTTTAAAGATACACATGCATTGATTATACATGTCTAAGTTTCCAGTTTTTTTTTTTCCTTTCAGAGTTTTAAAGAAATTGCTCCACCATCTTCTGGTCTGAATTGTACCTGATGAAAAACCTGCTGTTATTCTTATTTTTCTGTTTGTTTTTCTGGTTTTTTTCCAAGATTTTTCTTTATCATCAGTTTTAAACAATTTGAGTACAATTTGTCATCTGTAGTTCTTTTTATGTTTCTTGGGCTTTGCTGAAATTCTTCTATCTGTGAGGCTTTATATATATATTAATGAAATCATGTTAATATTAATAATACATGATGCTTTATAAATACATATATATTTTAATCAAATCATTAATGCTTTGGGCCAGTGCTTTCTAAAACTACCTTTCTGCCCTTCTCTCACCCTCATCTCCTGTGGGGACTTCAATCACATACATTTTAGGCCACTTTAAGTTGTCCTGTAGCTCAATGAGAAAGTACTACTACTTTTGTACCTGTGCTTTATTTTAGATAATTTATTTTAATGTATCTCTAAGTTTATTAATATGTCCTTCTACAGTGTCTAATTTACTTGCAGTACCATCCAGGGTAATTTGCATTCTGGGTAATTTCAGACATTGTCGATTTCATCTCTTAAAGTTAGATTTGGCGGTTTTTTTTTTTTGTATCTTTCACAGTCCTCCTCAACACGTTCATGCTTGCCTCTACTTTCTGTAACATGTTTGAGCCAACGTGATACGGTTATAACTGTTTTACTCTTCTTATCTGCTAATTCTATCGTCTATATGACTTTTGTTTCTACTGACTGATTTTTCTCCTCACGGTGGTTTGTGTGTCCCTGTTTATTTACATGGCACGTCATGTTTGGACGGTAGGCAACGTGAATTGTAAAAGGTTGGGGACTGCTATTTTTGTATCCTTTTAAATATTTTTGTGTTTTGTCCTGAGACATTTTCATATTGCTTAGAAACACTGTCACCATTTTGAGGCTTGCCTGTAAGCTCTATTAGAGGGCACCAGAAAAGACGTCTGTCTAGGACAATTTCATGCCACCACCAAGGCAAGACCCTGCTGAGTATCCTGTGCCCTGTGTCCCGTGAGGTTGTTCTACTCTGGCTAGCGGTAACATGAGCCACTCTGATTCCTGCATAGTCTTTTCTGCTCCATTTTTTTTTGTGTGTTTTTTAATTTATTTTTTGGCCTGGATTAAATCATTTCCTTGCACCAATCACTGACGAATACTCAGCTGAAACTTGGGAGGAACTCTCTTCACCTCTCCGGTGCTCTCTGAGCAACTGTTGCTTCTCTGGACTCTGCTCTGTGCCTTGAACTGTCCAGTTTCTCTGCCCTGTCTCCTCTGTTCAGGAGACGTTTGGGTTGACTTTGGTTTCTCCTTTCTGCAGGAAGGCTATAAATCTCACCAGTCTAAGGCAGCTTTCGGTTTATCTTACTCTTTCCCCCTTCATTCGGGGACCAATGTCCTGACCTGTCTGGTGTCCAACAGATGCAAATGTTTGTTTCAGATTGTCCAGTCTGTTTAAAGAAGGAGGGTAACATAACAGTTGGAAGGGGACGCCTCCTTCTAGAACTTCCTATGTGGGAATAAGCCTTCATTTTCTGTGTTTAGACAGCTCTGAAGAAAAGCATGGGACCGTTTGGGATGGAAAACATGTGAGAGGGCTCCAAATAAGTCTGTAGATTTATCTCCATTATATTTGGACCTTTATAAGTTAAAACCGAGGGTCTACTGCTCTGTTGAAAGAAGAAAGACCACTCTACTCTTGCACAGACTAACAAGAAGATAGCTGTGGCCCTAACCCGGGGCATGAGCCCCGCAGTGGTGATCATCGCGAACAAACAGCTTAGCCCCGGGAAGGAGGTGAGCACGAAGTTTTATCTGCAACAACATGTGTAGAGGATTGTGTCAGTGTCGTTCCCACATCTCGTAGTCCATGAAACTAAAACAATTACTCTGCTATCAGAAACTGGAGTAAAATTTCATAGAGAAAATGGTTATTATATTGTCATATGAAGTGATACCTCCATCCTGATCCCTTTCTAGTCTCCTTAAAAACCTTTGTTAGAGTTAACCAATGGTGTTGTAAAGGCAATATTCACAGGAAGAAAAAGGAAGTATAAATAAACTAATGGTCCTTGTCTCACCATGGGTACTACATCCCTGTGTTAAACTAGGCATGGATAAAGGTGTTTGATAAATACAATTTTTAATTGGAAAGGTAATCAATAGGAGATATAAAGATGTTAGAGAAATACGAAATGTGGGGAGAAAGAGAAAGAGGGATTGCTGTAAATGAATTCATTCTTTATACTTTCTTTAAAATAATGGTTAATTGTGTCATTAGGAGTGAGTGTGACCACAAGAAGACACAGAATCAGAAGCCAACAGAGCCTGCCTGTGGGGTTTGTGACTGGGATGGAGATCTCAGAAGATGGAATCAAAATATTTTATTATAATCTGACCATGTATTTGTATTGCTTGAAAAAACTAATGCATAAAAAACGAAATCTCTGTTATCAGCAATGCTTCTAATGTAGAGTATCTTGTTCTCCAATATTGGAATTAAACACCCCAGTCCATGTAGAGAAAACTTTTAGTAATTCACCTAAAACTGTCTTTGTATCCATAAAATCTCTTCACTAAATTTCAAACCATTGTAAGCAAAAACTATGTAAAGAGAAACCAAGAGTCCTAATTCCAGTGTCAGGAGACACAAGATAGAGCCCAGACAGGCTTACGTCTTATTCTCTCCATATTCTGGTGCCCTTGAAAGCAGCCAAATTCCCAGAGCCACTGTGGCATCTTGTACATATTTTAAATTCAAACCGCCTGTTCAAAAGAACCAAACAGTTCTATGGGCAGCCAAACAATGATAGAATACTTAAAAAAAAAATATTTAGAACAAGCAAGGTTAGGGAGAATGACGTTACCAAAAGAAAAAGCCACAGAGTTCTGGTTTAAATCCAGGGACCAAATGGAACTGATTCTTTATGAGGAGGAAAATAATCACTTTAAAACAAAGACAAAGCAGGGTGAAGGCATAAGCATCAACACTGCTTGTGAACAGCAGAGCTGCTAACAAAATACTAAATGAGTGATGTTGCTAAAGTATCATGTTAAAATTTTAGCTTAGTTTTGTTTGGCATGCCCAAGGTCAGTGAAACAGCTCAGTGTCATAGTCTATGAAATATTCTAGAATAGAATATATTTATCACAAGTTCTGGATTGCTGGTTCCTATGTTTCAAAAGAAATACCATTATAAAAATGAACCCAAATTCGAACAGATTTAGGAAATATGGTGAATCTAGTAGATAATGTCTACAGAGCATAAAAGAATAATTTCAAAAATAAGACAGAAAGGTAAATTGGACATCATAATAATACTTTTGCATTGTTTTGGGAAATTTAATCTGTAGATATCAAACTGTTCATGTTAGGAGAGTGATTTGGATAATGCAAAGAAGGAGGAAGAAAGATGCTGTAATACTTGGTGTGATCAACATAGGGAAAAGTGTTGGGCAAACAAAATTGAGATATAATAGAAGGGTAAAATTTTGTATCATATCATGCATGGAAAAGAAACAATATGTGTTAATATCAAAACTGTTAGAAAAATTAG
Organism: Vicugna pacos; assembly: GCF_048564905.1. Lineage (NCBI taxonomy): Eukaryota > Metazoa > Chordata > Mammalia > Artiodactyla > Camelidae > Vicugna > Vicugna pacos. The sequence goes on along the minus strand of NC_133014.1, from coordinate 4,629,668 downwards.
TCCAGGAACCTAAGGAGAAAAAAAGTAAAAAGATACAAATAAATAAGTGAAAAAATTAAATAAAGCTAATAAAATATTGGAATACCCTCATGCCTTGGGCACAACTATTCTATTTATTTCAAAGGAAGATAATTCATATTTCCTATCTATCTATCTATCTATCTATCTATCTATCTATCTATCTATCTATCTTATCTTTCATCTATCTCAGGGGAAGTATGTCGTCTTCCTGTGTTATTGATATTGCTTTTATATTTGTTGAAATATATTCTATCCTAAAAATGTAGGAAGCCATGTTTATTCAGTGAGATATAAAACAATACATATTCACAGTTTTCAAGTCGAAGAGACCAAGTAACAATTGACAAAATTGTTGAAAATTTTGTTTAGTTTGTAAGGTCTGGTACAGTGAATCTCAGGTGCAGTAGAAAAGCACTGATATAGGATATAATTATCTGAGTGTTGACATAAGTTACCTGGATCTGTTTGTCTAATTTCTCTTGGTGTGCTAAAAAATTCAGAAATAAAGACTACCAAGCAATCAAAATGATACTTTACAATGAAAAATAAAATAAATCAATATTAGAAAGACCTCACACTCTGTAGATTGTTTTGTGACAAAGATCCTTGTAAATATAATCTGATTTTTCAAAAGAAATAACATTATGAACAAAGATTACCTTGATTAAAGTCACCATACCCAGCTTTATTTAATCCTGGACAGATTGTAAACAAATATATGAAAAAAAATTTCAGACTACTGATTTTCATTGAGCCAAAAAATACCTTTTAGAGTAGATTTTGAAAACAGATGACATAATAAAATAGGATAATATTAACTAAATGGTGGGAGATCGGAGTAAGATTTCATTTACTGCTACATAGTTTTAAATGCAGAAAAGGGCCCTTTGGACCCCATGATTTTCAAGAGTTAAGTGATTCCTGAAAAGGGTTCTGGATGGGCCATAAAGAATGAGTGCCTGGAGAATATAAAGAAGGAGCAAGGGAAACCTCAAGTGAGGGAGCAGGATCACAGATGAGCCTGTGGCGTAGGTGCACAGCATCTTGCTCCATTGTCACTTCAGGCAGAGTTGAGGGTGGAGGATTTATATATCAGAGCCATCAGGAGGCCACTGGCCAAGCCACGTGCTCTTTACCTCTGTAACAACACTAAATGAGATGAGCGGATAGAAGACTAAAACAATTGTTTCATGAGCTCTTATAATGAGGCAGATATTGTGCGACACCCATTACTGGTCAATTTTTTGGCAACAAGACTATGAGTTAGGCAGGCAGTTTTCTCACTGCCTTCCAGATTTGGAACTGTGGTCGAGGGAAGTTAAATGACCTGCCTGAATTCACAGAACTGGCGTGGGTAAGAGTCCAGATCCAAACTAGAGCCAGCACTAACCTGATTTATTGGTGTGGATGAAGAATTGTTTTATGCATCACGGTGGACAATTCCTCCTAAAGATGTTGCTTTTGCTCATGTGGTTCCCTTTATAAAGTACGTCCATTCATCAAAGGATTTCTGTTGTTAGGAAAGTGGGGCATGTGAGGATGATCATGTCCCAGGTCTCCGGCATACCCCTGGGACCCACCCTGCCAAGTGAGGGTCCTTGGCTTCATGTGGGAAAAAATTCACGAGCAAGCCATAGGAAAGTGAAAGCAAAGTTATTTAGAGACATACACATTCCACAGGCAGAATGAAGTCTTTCTCAGAAGGAAGCGCAGCCCCAGGACATGAGGTCCTCCAGGAGACTGAGAGCAGCCCCAAGGTGTGGGGGCTGTTAGTTTTTATGGGCTGGGTAATTTCATATCCTAACACGTGGGAGGATTATTCCAACTATTTTGGGGAAGAGGTGGGGACTTCCAGGAATTGGGCCACTGCCCACTTTTTGGCCTTTTATGGTCAGACTTGGAACTGTCATGGACCCTGTGGGTGTGTCATTTAGCAGCTAATATATTACAATGAGCATATAATGAGGCTCAAGGTCTAATGGAAGTGGAATGTCCTGCCATCTTGGATCTAATTGGTTCTAACCAGTTTGTCTATCTTCTTTTTCTCAATGACTGTGTCATTCTTTAATGGTTGTGCCCTGCCCCCTTCCTTCCTGTCTCACTGTGAGCCTTTTTTTTAAAAGAAGCCCAATTGTTACCTCTCCTGCACAGCTTTTCTTGACTTACTATGAGGTTTCTTCCCACCTTCCGCTCTTGGTATTAAAATTATACTTTAAGCATAGTACTTACCATTTTCAAATAATCTTTCCCTTTCAATCCATCCTCCCTTGCCAAATTCTGAGCTTCTAGAAGGGATGATTTCTTATGCATTTACTGCCAAACTAGCTTTTAGCATCACAATGATCAGCAGAGAGCAAGCACCAAATACATATTTTTCACTGATTGAATAAATAATTCTTTGGGAAACTGGTAACACACATAAATAATGTATTGAGCTTTTTTTTTTCCCCCTCACAATGCTTTAAAATGATGCTGGTTCTGTTTGCTCTCAGAATCACCAAGTAAAGGGAATTTGTGGCCCTAAAATATGGAATTCATGGGAATGATAGAATTGAAGCAATCTAATGTGCTTGTGTTATGTTTCATTCTTTTTTTTTTCTCTTGAGATGAGAGCAGGATAATTACACAAGGCTCAGTGCTAAGAATATTTAAATAGTTTAAAAGTTTTGCAGAATAGAAGATTATTTAAAAACTCTTGCCAACTTCTAGTTGCATGCCTGTTTAGTTTAAGTAGCTTCCACCCCTACAGTCAAAATTATATAAAAGAGAGCTATTGAAGATGTTCTGTAACAATTTTTGTAATTTCTGTGCTATCTGAACTTTTTTCCAAAATGCTTGTACTATTGTTTCTTGTTGATTCAGCATTGGATTAAAGTGTTCCTTTTTTCCTACCATTAACCTGAAAGTCTACTTTCTAATTGAGATTTATTTTCTAGGCAATTGCAAAGGTTTTCCATCGTGTGAAGTTCTGAACTTGACTTTCAATTTATTTTCTTTAAAACCTTGAGACGTCTTCCATTTACATAGCTATCTCCCTAAGTGATGAACTCTATAGATGACATTCACAAACTGTCAGTTCTCTTTATCTTTATTCTGTGCTAGAATAGCTATTCTAAGGAAAGAGTAGGCACAAATTACTACTGAAGGGTTTATCAGTTGAGGCTCACTGTGTACAGATGGTTAAATTGTATTAGTGATGTACTGTTATGCAACTTCTTCTGAAAATCTGTAGGTAGGACAATTAAGATTCCAGAGATGATGAGGGGGAGGTTACATTTGCAAGCTTGTCCTCTTAAGTCCTTTGGGGTTCATTTTGGGGAATCTGATGCATGTTGCCCATCATATTTATGCCCTTCTGCTGTATGTTTTGCCTTCCCCTTTCTTTTGAAGGAGGATATAGTTTAGCTTGGTATATCAGTAACTAAAATGGGGCTATGTTTTCTAACTTCTTTTGCCAATAGGGGTAGAGAGGTTTATAACTTCTGTCACAAATACTTTGAGGCAGCTTCTGGAGGTCCTTCTTTCAAAGCAGTGTCTATGTAGGGATTTTTTTTTTTCTAGAACTCTTCTTCCATGTTGTTGCTTGGAAGGAGGATGTCACAACCTTGAAATGTGAAACAAAGGTCAAAAAAGTTTGAAACCGCCAAGTAGAACGTGGGGTCTCAAACACTGGTCCATAACTCACCATCTCCAAGCAGTTGCCTGAGAAGGTTCTGTTACTTTGGGCTTTCTGTCGCCCACAGACAAACTCACTTGTAGTGAATGCAATGTCACTGTTCATGTCTTCATTCAACTCTCTTTCCGTAAAAGATGCCATGCTTTTCACAGCCATAAAGAATATAAATCAGCCCATTTTTCTTCCCCAGCAAGTATAATTCCCCTTAGCATTACCTTAAAGCACCATGATTGAAGTACCAATAATTTGAATACTAGTACAACCGTTTCTTTGTCTTGTTTGTCTTTTCTCTTCTTTTTTCCCCCAGGATATTGAATTTTGCTAAAGTTATTAGTTTAAATAGTTAGTTAAAATTATTGTTTAATGGGGATGGAAGATAGACCTGCGAGCAAGTCATCTCATGCCTGAAAGTCAACTTCCCCAAAGACTTTATATAAATAAATATAATGTTCATATACTTTTTAAAATTAGGACAGCTTTGAATTTGCCGGATAAACTTACATGGTTATGAGGAGGAAATTTTTGTCACATATTGCCAAAATTGAGAGCCATGTATCATGACTTAAACACAGTTTTTGTCCTGGCTGTTGTTACATGATTTTGTTATCAGTGCTATATTAGCATTATAAAAGATACTGGAGAGTTTCCTCATTCTATCAAACCATTTATGTAATGAGTGTTTGTATTTCCCTGAAGAAGATCCATGGTAAAGGGTGTAGTTTTGGAGCATTTAACTTTTTTACATAGTTATTGTTCTGTTAAGCTTTTATTTTAACTTCTGTTGTCAGTTTTACTCATTTACTTTTTGTCGTTAATCTTGCATTTCATTTCATAATCTTGCATTTCATTGCAATTCATTTCATGAATCTACATACTCATTTGTAATAATAATTCGAACAGACTAGCATTCAGTATTGCATTATAAATTTGAAAATACTATGTTATAACTGATTATATTTATACGTATATTTTAAAGGATATGTTTGCTTTTTCAGTCTTCAGATTATTCCAGCCGTGGATTTATTAAGTCAACGTTTTATCTGATTTCCATTTTACCAAGTTTTTAAGGGAAACATTTAAAAATTTGGCCTCTGCTTTCCTTATATTCTTTTCTTGTTTTAAAAATCAACATTTAGATTTATTGAGGTTTGTTTTATGATGTAACATATGTTCTGTCCTGGAGAATGTTCCACGTTTGCTTGAGAAGAATGTGTGTTCTTCTATTATTTGGGGAATTATCCTGGACATGCGTGTTGGGTTTAGTCGGTTTGTTGGGTTGTTCAAGTCTTCTGTATCCTTGCTGATCCTTGGCCGAGTTGTTCTGTCCATTATAGAAATGGATATTTTATTTATTCTTGTATTTGTTGCTGATACAAACTGTTGAAGTCAATTGAACTATTACTGTGTAATTGTCTATTTCTCTCTGCAATTATAGAGATTTTTGTTTTATATGTTTTGAGACTCTGCTGTTAGGTACAAGTACACCTTCCCAATAAATTAACTCTTTCATGGTTATAAAATGTCCCTCCCTAAATAACCTTTTATGGTTGTACATTTTAAATCTACACATAGTACAAAGCAAACATATGGTTCTATGATTATTACTTGACATAATTTTATGCATTTTAAAGAAACTAAGCAAATAAAGGAGATCAAATATATATGTATGAATTATATATAAATATATGTTATGTAGGTATGTATGTGTGTATATATATTAAATATGTATGTACAGTTTTGCCTACTTTAACCTTCTTGCTTACTATGTCTGATTTTTCTTCATTTCTTTCTGTCGATTTGAGTTACCATCTGGTGTCATTTCTTTACTCCAGCTCTGTTCTCATCCACTTCCTTTGAGGTGCATTGTCAAGCACATTACATTTCCATATGCAATAGGCTTAATGATATTATTATATACATTTTTGTTTCATGTAATTGCTTCTGAAGCCCGTAGAGAAGAGAAGCGAAGAAACATGAAATTGCACTGCTTTCTAATGACTTACATAATTACCTTTATCAGTGGTCCTGGGTTTTTTCATGCAGGTTTGAATTACATCTGGTGTCAGCCATTTCTCCAAGAAACTCTGGGTTCTTTTATTCAAAAATGGTCTTAGAAACCAAGATCTGGGTGCAAGGTGTGGGTCATTACTTTTCTTTCTTTTTTTTTTTCCTACTTGACCATTATAAAAACTTTTAAAACCATAAATGTCTATCTAAACATTTTGATGTAATTTTATTATGCTCTTTGAAGTATTTTCCAATGTACCTTTGATTTCTCCTTTAATAAGAGATTATTCACATGTGTGTTTTCAATTTCTAGGAAAGAAAATTTTCTAAAAAATCTTACTATCATTTATTCCAATTTTTTATTATGGTTAGAAGATCACTCTTAAGATAATTTCCTTTGCATTAGTAGATCAATATGTGATCTATTTGGTGACCAGGCCATGGGCAGTTGAGAAGAATGCATACTTTGCCCTTCTTGGGCGGCATGTTTGCTAAATCTGAATCATATCAATTGGACCTAATTAATGAAGTTGATTAATAGCATTGTTCAGATCTGAACCCCTTATGATGTTTGTCTGTCAGCTATCAATAGATGGGCTTAGCTCTCCAGCTATTTCTGCATGTCAGTCTCTCACCCCCCAGTACTGTCAGGTTTCGCTTCATGCAGATAAGATTGTTCTTAGCAACATACACTTTCAGGATTTTAGGTCTTCTTAATATATTGGCAATTGTAGTATTACGAAGTCTCCTTTATCTCCAGTAATGTCGTAGTCTTGGTGTCTGTCATATTGACACACCAGTTTTGTTACACCAACTGTTTAGGTGGCATATCTTTCTTTAACCTTTTACTTTCAACCTTCCTCTGTCTATTTAATGTGTATCTCTAGTGATGTCATAAGTTATTTATTTTTAAAGTCTGTCGATCTCTGTTTTTTAATGTTTCAACACTTTACCTCTAATACAATATGGTTGGATTAAATTGATCATTTTCCTTTGGGTTTCCTCAGTATTTAATACCTATTTTGTTCTTCTTGGCTTTTTTTTTTTTAATTTGAATACCTTTAATATCCCATTGTATACCCTGCATAGACTTTTTAACTATTAACTTAATTACTGTTGTTTTTTTTTAAAGCAGTGACTACAGAGTTACTCATATAATCACATCCACTCTTTGCATTCCCTACTTTGTACCTTCTTCTTCGTACTTTCCACCTACCAAATGTGAAAACCTTACAACCGTGTTGATTCATTTACCCATATCCATTCTTTTGTGCTATTATTGCCATACTTTTTATTTCACAGATTTTACAAATAATAATATTATTTAACTATTAGGAGTTAGTGTTCTTTAGGAAAATTAAGAAATCAAAAGTATACATTTACATTTACTGATTTTTATCATTTCTGGTCCTACCATTCTTTCCTACAAATACATGTTTCCACCTGATGTCCCTTTTTTCAGCCTAAAAAGAATCTTTAGTATTTCTTTATTGAAGCTGTGCTGTAGATAAATTCCAACAACTTCTATTGATTTTAACAGTATCTTCATTTTATCTTTCATTTTTAAATAGTATTTTTAGTAAATATGGAATTTAGGGTTCAGGTTATCTTTTTTGTTTGTTTGTCCTCAACTTTGGGCTCTGTAATCCTGCTGTCGTGTAGCTTCCTGGCTTTCATTCTTCCTGCCAAGAATTCCAGCATTACTTGTACTGTTCTTCTGTGCAGGAATATGTCCCTTTTCCTCTCACTGCTTTCAATATTAATCTTTAATATGCAGCAGTTTCTTGATATCTCTACTTCCTAGAGTGTCTTAACTTTTTGAAGTTGAACTATCAATAAATTTGGGAAAAAATTTGACCAATATTTTCTTTCAATTGTTTTCTTTCTGTTGTTTATATTGGGCACTCTGCTGCTCTGTCTTCAGGCTCACTGATCTGCGTTTTTATTTTCTTTAAAACATTCTGTTATGGCTCATCACGTAAAGTTTCCTTTCTGTTACTTTTCAGTTTTAAAAGTTCCCTTTGGTACTTTGTAATATTTCCACTATGCTGATTCTTTCACCTGATCCACTGGTAAAATCATATGTTTCATTTAAGTCTTTAAATAGATTTTTGTTTCTTTCAATTTCTTGTCAGCTAATCTCAGTATCTACATCATTTTGCAGCAGTTTTTGTTGGCTGTATGTTTGTGGATAATGGCTAATATTTTTTGTAAAGTTCTGTGCTATGTATATGCATATATTTGCTCATAACATTTTTAATATTTATATGTTTTAATATTGGATACTTGATATGGTGTGTCTTGTGAAGAGTCTCAATTTTTATTCTATTCTATCAACAAGGTCTGGCAAAGGGACAAATGCAGCCATGCAGAGTTTCCATTGTTCTCTCTTCCCACCTTCTATTTTGCCAGTCGAAATGTGGATGTGATTACAGGAGCATCGTTTTGGACTGTGATAACACATGTTTAAGAATTATGGCACAGAAGACTGGAAGGGTCCTGTGGACCTGAGGACTTTGTCACTAAAGCCATCAAACTAACTCTGGATTATCTACTTCTCAGTTTTACCCTCAGAAAGACATTTATTCCTATCTTGTTTTAGCCACTATTATTTTGTGTCTCTTTTGTTATGAGCTATATCTAATCCCAAAAGAAGCTTGTAAATGCCCAAAAAGTACCTTTAGAAGAACTTTATCTCTTTCCTAGCATTCTCTGCCCTTACCTACAGGGTATTTTGCAATTAGAGTGCCCTCCAGCACTGTTCCACTGTATCACTATATTGTCGCACTAGCCAGTAAAAATAAATGAAGTTCAAAAGCAAAGTGCTGGAAATGTTAGCTTTGAAAAACAGCTGGAAGGGTATTCAGTTGGCTCAATGAATGTATAAACATTTTGCTAAAGCTGAAAGCACTTAAAAATGTTCCCCAAAATATTTGTCTTCTTGACTAGTTCACCTGACAAACAGTAATGCTAATTGTAGCATCTGGTACATAGTAATAGCTCACTAAATGGTAGCACATCTATTACAAATATAATTAGTATGCTTATTTAATTAGTATTTGAGATGATAATTTCAGTGGTGATAATCATTATGGAATAGAGGTAGGTAAGCCTGTGAGACAGAAATCGTATCACTGAACATCAAAAGAAGGGTGGTATTTTTTCTTCTCCAAAGTGTAGCACAATTTTTATGTAATATCTATGTTAATAATATAGAAGGATTTAGTCAAGATTGTTGGTACAAAATTTGTAAGTTAATTAATAATCATGGATCACTCACAGCAGTGTGTTTAATAAGGTCCTATTGTTTTTACTTCTGGCATGATTTTTCTTATAATTTCAATCACTCTAGATTTTTATTGCTTTTGTTTGAATAGATTCAATATATTATGCTCTAATGATTCTTTAGGCATTATATTGTAGTTTAGCAATGTTTCAGAAATTGTTCTCAATTTCAGCTAATTTGTACATTGATTGGCTTAGTATGAAACAGCGTCAGGTTGCACCTGCACACACACACATACACACACACACAATGAATAGGAAACTTGACTCTATCATATTAAAAAGCCAACACACCAAAAAGTTATATGACACAGAAAAAAATTAAGAAATATTCGTATGATGTATGATAAAGCTGGTTGCAAATCTTGGTTTCACCACGTAACAGATCGTTTAAGTTTTTAGAGCCTTGGTTTCCTTAATTATAAGGTATTAATAGTAATCATTACAGTATAGAGTCTTTGTGCTTGGAACACAGTAAGCATTCAATAAATATTATGTTGTTATTTATAATGTTATTCTGTAATACAGAGCTGCTGACTCATTCATTTCAGAATATTACTTGAAGGATTGTACAGGGGATAAAAAGAATCTCTAATAAAGAAGCTCATGGCTTAAAAAATTACTACCTATTATTTTAAATCTAGGTACCTTGTCACATCCTTGAAGGTTTTCCTAGACTTGACTATATTTTTAATATGTACTTTGAATATTAAGCCTCCACTAAAAATGAAACCTAATTACCTCCCCCGCCAATTAAAATAAAATGATACTCTAATAAATTAAACAGTGAATACAAAATCACTTTCTGTAAATGTAAGTGAATCAAACAAACAACTCTGAACATAATATTTAAAGATGATATGGAATGGATCAATAGCTTTATAATTTGAGTGTAGTAGCAATTTTATAAAATTTTGAACTTGTGCACAATACCTTGTCACATCAGTGGTGCACAACTACATAGTTACAGTATAAAACACACGTGGGGATGATAAACAGTAAATTCATAAGATATTTCCCCTGGGAAGCAGGGATCTTTAATGTAACTTAACAATATAATTTTCTGTTTATAAAAAAGAAAATAATTTAAAGCAAAACAAAAATCCGATTATGTTGTTGAAAGCAAGGGTATTCATTGCATAATTATTTATTTTAACGTACATTTTAATTTCACAACAAAAAGTTTACTTGAAGACCAAAAAAAAAAAAGAAAGAAAGAAAAATTGACAGATAAAGGAGTTTGAAATACTTCAAATTTTCCTTCTTAATAGATATTCTGTTCTGCCTTCCTTTTGGTTTATGATATTAACTTGCTTCATCTATTAGTTTCTTACTGCTCTTGTAAAAGCTTATTGAAAGTGGAATAAAGCAGCAGAGATATATTACAGTCCTGACGTTCAGAAATTCATAGTGAATCTTACAGGATTAAAATCAAAGCTTTGCCCTTGCTGTGTTCCTACAGAAGAAATTCTGGTTCCTTTCCTTTTCCAGTTTCCTCCATGCCTTGGCTCCTGGCGCCTTGCTCTATCTTCAAAATGCATCACTCCAACCTCTGTTCCATCCCCACAGACCCAGGACCCTTGTGATTAAATTGGAACTACCTAGATCCTTATTTTAATCGTATCTGCAAAGTTTCCTTTAGCATGTAAGTTAGCATAACAGGTCCCAGGGACATCTGTGGGTGTGGAGGGGTCATCACTCAGCAGACTACCCCTCATAATCCGGTACATTCCATATGCCAGCTCCTTGAAAGACGGGTAGAATGAGGTGGGCTAATTTAAAGTATTCACATCAAAATGTCTCTCCTACCTCCTGATAATGAAAATGCAAATTCAACTTCAAGTTCATGCTTCTCATGTCTCTTCAAATGCTCTGAATATTGCTTCTTTTCTTCCGGCAAACACATTAAAAAAAAAAAAACTATAAAATCTTCACTTTCACCTTTGTGCTCCGTTTTCAGAATGCAGTTTTCCGTCCCCTTCTTGTACTCTAATATTATGAATATTTCCATTATGCTTATAAATCTTCACTCCCAACCCTCTTATATGTTCTCAAATGCTGTTTATCACACTCTACTCCTGCATTCTTTCCATAAATAAAAGTGCCCTGAAGAATCTCTTCTAAAAGAGGTTTCCCACATTGACTCACTTATTCCCCCATTTCAGGTTACAGTAGAAAATTTCACTTCTCACTCATAAATATTATCAACATCCACTTATGTTGTTGCTGTGTGTTACTCATCTACTTATTATTTCAGCCTTCTCGGCTAAGGTCATAGATCCATCATGATCTCCATCAGTAATATGCAATTTCTGCATTATATTTGCCTGCTATTTGGCATTAGCTGACTCCTGAGTGGGGGGCGTGATAAATTAGGAGGGATGAGTGTAAGCTCACTGAATCAATCCCACAATATCAATAGATACATTGTTACTTAGACTCTGCTAGAGTGTTAAACAGTTTAAAATATGAATAAGGCTGATTTTTAAAAGATTATTGTAATATTTGATTTTGCAGTCATAGAGGGCAAGATTTAAGAATGGTCTCAAATCAATTCTTTTTCTTCGTCTGGGTTAGGGAATGCTTTGGTGGGTTGTTAATTGCATTAAGTCAACTTCTGAACAAGGCAAGAGTGAGCGTCCCTGAGAGTAGTCACGTGCTTGTGTGATTTCTGCTCTCTGTGCAAGCTCAGACAGTCAGGAGGCCCTCATGTCTGAGCAAGGAGAAGGAAACCAGGAGAGGACTGGCAGGGCTGGAGGAACTAGGGAGAATGAGGATGAGCCAAACAGAGGGGTTTCCAGAGCTTTGGCTGGGAAGGACAGAGCAAGCTGTGGTCCTGGGTGATGAGTTAGCATGACCTGGTAGACGAGCTTTTGGTATATGTACTAGAGGCATAAAGAGAAAAATTTCAACTAAAACAGTCTTCAGGAATCCAAAGGATAGCTAAAGTAGTAGATAATTCAAAGTACAAATAATGAAAAATTTACCAAATATAAAGCCATATTTAATCGGACTTGACAGGATTTTTTCAAAGTTCGCTTCGATCATTTACGTGATTATCTGTGACCCTTTAGAGAGTGATATCACAGATGCTTTGAAAAAATGATGATTTGGGATGGCTGCCTGAGAATAATGTAAAAACAGATTTTGCCTCAGAACATCCTCCCATTTCAATTTCAATTGAAATATCTTTTCACTCTCCATGCACATTCCAGCCATCTATCTAAAAGTTATGGTAATGTTGAAATCAGGGCACCTTGTTGCCAAGACGGACGCTATCTAAGGGGGGGTTAGAAGAACCACGGAGCGTCGAGGTAGCTGAGTGTATGTGGATCTGTTCACGTGAACTGGAAAAAAAACCTGCGCAGGAAGGGTGAGGACAGGTCAGAGGACAAGCTGCGTGTCCACTGAATACCAACCGGGGAAGATGCTGGGAGGGAAACTGAAACACCTGCTGAGCACAGCGAGCTGGTACTCAACCAAACTTGGGTCCACTCACCTGTATACAGTGAAGCCGATCTACTGACAGCAGGTTGTGGTGAAGGAAAGTGCAGTGTTGACTGCAGGGCACCAGACAAGGAGTCCAGGGCAGCTGATGCTAAAAAACCCCCAAACAAACCTGGGGCTTCAGGGAGGCATTTTTAAAGTCCAGGTGAGGGAGCGGGACTCCCAGGGTATGTGATTAGCCCATGCACAATTTTGCAACATTATCCAGGGCTTTTTTTTTTCCCCCTTAGTTGTTGCTTTTAATTGTAAGGCTAAAATCAAATGGAATCTTCCTAGATCTTTTCATATATTCGGTGGAATTACGAGAACCTGGCACTTTCCTTAAGGGATGAGTAAATCCCGGCGTGTTTACTATGACAATCTGGGGAGACTGTAGATATAAATCTTACAGTTCATAGTTACATAATATCTTATGATATGTGGGTGGCCAGATGTATTTTAAAGGGAATAGAAATATAAGTTCCAAAAACAGATCAGTTACAATAAAATGATGATTTTAGGCCACTGAAATGGTATCTTAACTCTCTGAACTGTAAACTCTACAAACTGTTTTGCCAGCGTAAAGCTCAGAGCACAGTACATTCAAGACATATATTTTTTCTTCACCCAAAGTGAATGTCATGATGCACAGAACATCAGAGAGAAAGCCCATCGCTGCTGCTGCCTCCCCTTATTTGATGCCCAGATTACTAACCAGAAGTCTTCACTAAATTAAAGTTTTCAAAAATTTCGAGAGATTCCACTGTAAGTGTGTTTTCTTCTCAAGTTCACCTTTATAATGAATGTACTTTGCTCACGGGACAGTAATTGCTTCAATTTCAAGAAACATCTCAAGAATACCCAGACATTTACAGTATCAAAACAGTACAAGGCTTCAACGTGGATTGTCTTATATTAAAATATTACCAAGGCTGTAAAGCATTGTTTTGCAAATGACTAAGAATGAACATTTCATTTTAAAATTTCCTGTTACAAAGTGTCTATTAGAAATGAAGAGCCTAAGAACCACACAGTAGTGACCAAAGTTCTGAAACGTGTATACTTAAATTTGCCTGCATCAGATGTATCTTCGTGTTCTCACTAAGCACATTGAATATATATTTATGTAAAATTTATCATTAAAGACAGATTTCTTTAATATTTCTATCTTTGATGGTTCTTAATTCAGAAACATGCTTATAGAGTCTAAGAACCCAAATAAGATAAATTTCTTAAATATTCTTCTTCCAGTTTAAACTTTGTATGGATAATACTCTCATTTTCTTCAGCTGAAATATTCCAGGGGTACCAGCTGTAAACCTGCTTCTGTCCCTGCTATCCTTAATTGGATAACATTAAAAAAAAAAAAAAGACTGAGGGTGGGGATTGCAGATCTGATTGATCAGAGACCACAACCTTTCCTCAAAACTTCTAGTACGCTAATAAGTTCTATGTGCAAAAATTGTATTAATAGATTCTGATTCATCTATAGATGACAGAAATTGAACTGAATTGAAATTGGTTTCAGCAAACATTAAGAACATCACAGTGGCAACTTCATAATAATGGACTTGTTTTTACATGCACATTTAAAACAGGAATAAGATATTACTGCTTAGATTATCAAGTTACATAAAAACAGTAAGCAAACCTTCAGCACTATGCATGGGCTTATTCATCTTTTTTATATGCATTAAAATTTTACTGTGTAAATATGAAACTAAGGGTTCTTGTGTCTTATCAAAGTATTGTTTAAAAACGTGAAAGATCTGCCCTGCAAAATGCAGTTGCTTTGGTTGTTAATTTTCATTCAGCCTCATTACACCATAAAAAAGCTATTAAAAACATCCATTAGCTGTTAATTTGAAATACCTCAGACAAGGATCCTTAAACCTCCACTGATACCTTTCCAAGGGCTGTCTAATCTCCACAATTTTTGGCAAGTACAAAACAGTTCATCAGTTTTCCCTTTCAGTTTTTGAACTGAGGCAATGACTTACCTGCAGATGCTTAAGGGAGAGGCTGGGACTGGGGATGGGTTTAAAGAAATCTGCTCTATAACCTACCCTCATGAGCCAGACTCCTCAACATGCTTAGGTCATGTCAGCAAGGCACACACATTTTAACTATGCTTCTATAGAATAAAGAGCTCGTGGACGTCACATGCACACTCATTACTACATCTAAATGGCTAGACTCAAGGTCTCAACCCTCAGCTCCCTTGACAATTTTCAGTAATTGTCTCCAAGAAGAAAATGATCAGATTTGAGACTATCTGGTAACAACTGAGTCTATGAAACTATTTCTACTTGACTTGTTAATTTGTAGAGATGTTGAACTGCTTTTTCTCTATGAATAATCTGTGATGACTCAGATAGATAATACAGTTGTTAGTTTTCTGAAGTTAAGCCTGCATCCTGGAGGTCTTGCTTGGATAAAATTGCATATACATTGTAGCATTGATGTGTTGCACAATGAGCTGGGAAAAGTTAACTTTTTAAAACAAAGTCACTAAGTGATGAATACAGTAAATATATAAGAGTAATTGATAAACTGAAGGGTTTCTATAAATACAGATTTCCAGGTACTGCTCCAGACTTCCAAAATGAGATTATCTGTGGAAGGCCTGAGAAACAGCATTTTATAATGCCTCTCCAGCTAACTCTGAAGCTCAGCTATGCTCAGTTAAAAACTGTTTGAAACTATGAATGCCTTTTGGAAGGAAAAATATGATTCACATTTGGGTGGTGTTAAAAAAAAAGAAAAAAATGTAACTTTGTAAGGAGATCATCCCATGTTATTCCCCTGTAAACAGGTGCTTTTCATGAATTCCTACTTTCACATCACTAAGAACAAGAGAAAGAGGAACACATTTCAAAACAGTTTGGCAGTTCCTCAAAAATTTCAGCATAGAATTAGCATATGACCCGCAATCCCACTCCTAGGTCTAGAACCTAAAGAATTTAAACATACGTGCATGTTCATAGCAGCATTATTCACAACAGCCAAAAGGTAGAAACAGCCCAAATGTCCACCAATAAATGAGCGTACATGCAATCTGTGGGATATGCCTGCAATGGAATGACTTTCAGTCGTGAAAAGGAACGAAGTACCATGTATGCTATAGCACAGGTTCACCTCAAACATCATGTCCAGTGAAAGCAGCCGGACACAAAACATCACGTACTGTATGATTCAAGTTCATGCGGAATAACCAGGGTTTGGTAAGTGCATGGAGACAGACAGAAGATTGGAGGTCTGGGGAGGGGAGAAAGGGGAGAAGTGCTTCCTGGGTAAAGGTTTTACTTTGGAGTGGTGAAATGTTCTGCAACTAGACACAAGTGGTGGTTGCAGCACATTATGAATGCTCAAAATGCCACTGAACTTTTCACCTTAAAATAGTTGATTTTATGTTTTGTGCATTTCACTTCAATACATTATTATTTGTTTTTAATATTGGAAGCCTCCTTGAACCTGGAAAAGGGATAAGAAATAGGCAAATGATCCTGAAATATCTTATAGGTCAGAAAGTGAGAAAGTGCTCATATCTCTATATATCTATATACGTATTGTATACACAAAAGTTACACAACCGCCAACTGAAGCGACTTCCAAGGGCCAAAGCTTGAACAATTTGAAACACAAAATAAACAATGCTGTACATAAACACAAAGTATAAAATATGTATTCATGAGCCCATATTTATATTTAAATATAACTGAATATGTAAATAGAAAGGAAGAAGCAAATCTTCCTTGCAGAAAAATTCTAAATACATTTCAGATGCTCTGCCCTCAAGTTGGTGTAACCTAATGAGTCAACACTCCTTGAGTGTTGGCTGTTCATAGTGTTTCTGGCTTTGAAAGTGTACAAACTGTAAAGAGGGGAAAAAGCAACTTTAGAGTGGAGAAATCTGACCACTAGTACCTAAGAACGATCAAGATTAACATCCGTAGGGATAAACCCTGAATAAGATGTCCCTTCACCTCTAAGTCCATCTTCCTTAAAAAAATTAAGATGCAAAACAAACAAACAAACAAAAACAAAGCATAAATACAGAACAGAAATAGACTCATAGACATAGAATACAGACTTGTGGTTGCCAAGGGGGTGGCGGGTGGGAAGAGATAGACTGGTATTTCAAAATTGTAGAACAGATAAACAAGATTATACTGTATAGCACAGGGAAGTATGCACAAGGTCTTGTGGTAGCTCACAGAGAAAAAAATGTGACAATGACTATATATATGTTCATGTATAACTGAAAAATTGTGCTCTACACTGGAATTTGACACAACATTGTGTAATGATTATAAATCAATAAAAATGTTAAAGAAATGTAGACGCATTCTACTTCTGAGAAAAATCAAATCTCATTTGAGGATCATTCTACAAAATATATTGCCAGTATATAAAAACTCTCAAGGTATTCAAACCTGAGGAAAGTCTGAGACGCTGCCACAGCCAACAGAAGCCCAAGGAGACGTAGTCACTAATCTAATTTTCCTTACACGGGATCTTTGAACAGAAAAATGGTATTAGGTAAAAACTAAGAAAATACGAATAAAATACAGACTTTAGTTAATAATGACATGTAGATATTGGTTTATTAATTGTGATGAATGTGTCATACTATTGTATAATTTTAATAAGAGAGAGTGTGTAGTTGAGTGTACAGTCTGTCAAACTTTCTGTAAATCTAAAATTATTCTAAAATAAAACTTCTTCATCAAATATATTGGGCATGTAAAATACAATCAGGAGTGGTGTTAAAAGTATATTTTATACTTCTCCCTCACCATTTATCATCTTGGATTTGGAAATAGTTTGAAAGAATAAGTCTTGAATGCTTATTTATTTCTCAAATTATTTTGAAAGAGGCAACTGGATTATATACAAAATTAGCAGTGTCACTGTTGAAATTTTATTGGTCGCTGTGTGTGTGGTGTTCCCAGTGTCACGAGGAAGTAGCTCAGGTGTTTGGACTTCTCTGTCGCATTGACGAACCCATGCACAGGATATTCACACAAGCCAAGGAACACTCATCTAAGCCATGCACCAAGAAAATACACTAAAATAGATTTCACCAGCTAATAAGGATTAAGTACCTGTTATTATAATCAACCCTTCTGATTCAATTATTACATTGTAAGTGAGGGGATGTGAAATAATTCAAAAATCATTCGTATTCACCATCCATTGCTTCCCTCACCAAGTGGCTGTTAATAATTGCTACCTCTTGAGTGAGATGAAATGTTACATTCTCTTACAATTTATGTTTTCAAATTTATTTTTCTCTACTCTTCTAGGATAACAGCTTTCATCCAAAACATTAAATTAAACTTTAAGTTACAGAAGCATTTGTGAAATAACAAATCTGCATTCAGCTTCCGACTTTCAACTGCATTACTGCATGTCATGGTGTCATAATCTCTCTGTAAACTAAGATATACTGTGAAACTTAGCTATCTGTTTATTGATGAATCACATAATCATTTAACCACAATTAGAAACAGAATAAATTGTAGCTGCTTCAAATTCTGTTAGCTCATGAAGATGTACTTGAATGTCAAAATATATTCGTAGGAAAGGGAAAAAATAGCATAAGTAATTTAATTGAGCTGAATTTTTATATTTCACTAATGGGTATAATCACTGTTCCACTGACAGCATAAGTCATTTTTGTGCATGGCGAGAAACCACTGGGAAATGCATTTTATCCATTATATGCCATGGTAATATAAATCAGGCCATACCATCCACCTCCTATGAGCTCACTCTCTTTACAAACCATTTGGTTTATGGTAAATTTCAAAATACAAATTGCCATATTCTTAGAGTAAATTTGCCTGGTACGAAATTTTACTCCCTCCGATATACCCAGCACATCGTTCTACCTGGCTGGCTTTCTGGAAACATGTGTAATAAAGTATTTTTCCTAATTTTGTTTTCTGGAGAATTAAGCTTAACTTTCTTAGTTTACAAATAATAATACAGCACAGTCTGGCCTCAGCCTAATTTTCTCAAGCATTCTAAGCCGGGGCATAGTGTTTAAGAGTGCAGACTCTGGAAAGAGTCATTCCAAGTCAGGGCTCTGATCTTTATTATTTGTGTGAATTTAGGCAAGTTAGTTTCATTGCAACTTATGGTCCTTTATATATAAAATGGGGGTAATTACACAGGTCCTCAGTCCCTTATCTGAGGCTGCACTTCTGATCAAACACATTAATAATCCTTAAGTAAAACAAACACACATTCCTGCTAAGCAGGATACGTAAGATCGGAAGGAGCAGTGTGTCGATTCAGAACTGTTCGCCCATTTTCAATATAAGGGGATTTTTGGTATCCAAGATTGGGAGCAAGGAATTGTGAAGCAGTTATAAATATGCCATAGTATTTTGAATGTTAAATTGATTGTAATATGCTAAGCCCTTATCACAACACCGGGCACCTAGTGATAACTCAATATACTTTGTTTCTATAATTATCAATTCTACTCTTTTCCTAATAAGAATCTACCACTACTACATTATGGTATTATGATTATGGCTTTATGATTATGATTATGATTAATTACTATGACTAAATTGGATTGGAAGAGAGACTAAATGCTGGCGCTCTGGAATGATCTACCCAATTCTGTCATTCGTAACAACCAGTGCTAACTCTCTTGTCTTGTAAAAAGGGTTTGTGCATAACTTGTACCTGGTTTCATGTTGTGTTATTTACAGATTAAAAGTTTATGTATTTGTGTTCTAAGAAAAGTCTTGTTATACTGAATAGCACAGGAAATATATACAAGATCTTATGGTAGCTCACAGCGAAAAAAATGTGACAATGAATATATGTATGTTCATGTATAACTGAAAAATTATGCTCTACACTGGAATTTGACACAACATTGTAAAATGACTGTAATTCAATAAAAAAATGTTAAAAGAAAAGTCTAATGTCTTCAAGTCATTACATTTCTTTTCTAATATCCATATTCAAAAATTTTTAAGGCTAAGACTAATTCTACTTGGTTTTTAAAGAATACTTTAAACTCCCAAATCATATTAATTTTCTCTCCTCTAAATTCAAAATGCACATTGAATAAAATTTTCACTTAATACTTATATATCCAGATGTGGTTTCTTAGGTTGGCTGTGTTATATCTGCACTGACTATTGATTTTTCTTATATTTTACATTAAACTTTTGTGTGCACGTAGGTTTGTTTTTCTTGGAAAATAATTCAAAAAATATAAAACTCTCCATTTTGAATTTGTACAGTTCGTTGGCTTTTAGTATATTCACAGAGTTGTGCCAAAATTCCTATTCATAAATACTTACACATTTTCTTTACCCCAAAATGAAATCCTATAATTCTATAACCATTAGCAGTCATGTTCCAAATTCCACATCCCACCGAATAATGGAAACCACTAATCTACTTTCAGTCTCTAAGGCTTTGCCCATTCTGATATTTCATATAATGGAATGATACAATATGCGACTTTTTGTGTCTGGCTTCTTTTACTTGGCATAATGTTTTCCAGGGTCCTACAGGTGGTCACATGTATTGTTACTGCAGTGCTTTGTGTGGACAAATAATATTCCATGCTATAAATATACCACATACTCTTTATCCATTCAAGGTGATGAACATTTGGGTCACTTCTACCTTTCGGCTCTACAGAAGATCCCTGGCTCAGTATGGTTTGACTTAATGATTTTTCGACTTTACGATAATGAATGCAAAAGCAAACACATTCAGTAAAACCCTGCGTTAGACTTCTGTGGCGCTGGCAATATGCAGTGCAATTCTCTCTGATTCAACACAGTACTCGATAGTTTACACGAGATATTCAACACTTTGTTATAAAAATAATAAAATCTTTTGTTAAATGATCTTGCTCAACTGTTGGCTAAGGTAAATATTCTGAGCACCTTTAAGGTAGGCGAGGATAAACTTCTGTAGGTTGGAAGTATTAAATGCATTTTGAATTGACAGTATTTTCAAATCAGGATGGGTCTGTGGAGGTGTAACCCCATTGTTAGTCATGGAAAACCTACAGTGAATAACTCAGCTATACGTATTCACGTGCAAGGTGCTGTGCTATGTGTGCGCTGCGTGTGCTGCAGATGCCAATAGTACCCTTGGATTATTGGACCATATGGTAACGATATGTTTATTATTTGAGGAAATGTGAATTTGTTTTCCAAATCAGCAGCATCATTTTGCTTTGCTATCAGCAAAGTGTGAGGGCTCCAACTTTTCCACACCATTCCCATGTTTGTTTTTGTATTTCTTTTCAATTATAACCATCCTAGTATGTGTGAAATGCTATCTCATTGCAGTTTGACATTCATTTTCCTAAAGACGAATAATGTTGAGTATCTTTTCATGTGCTTATTGGCCATTTTTGTATTTCTTCTTTATAGAAATGTCCGTTCAAATCCATTGTTAATTTTTAATTGGGGTGTTTGTCCTTCCATTGTTGAATTGTAAGTGTTGTTTATAATTATTCTCAATACCATTCCCTTATAAGATATGCGGTTTTCAAATATCTTCTGCCACTCTGTGGACTCTTTCCCGTTGTTATTAAATCTATTGACATGTTTCGTGTCTATTCAGATTCGACATTTCCTCTTGAGTTAGTTTCAGTAATTTGTGTTTTGTAGAAATTTGGCATTCTAAATATCTCATTTTTTGGCATGTTATTGTTCAAAGTATCCCCTTACAAATCTTTTTATTTTTGTAAAGTTGATAGTAAGATTTCTTCTTTGACTACTGATATTGTTAATTTACATGTCTTTTCTGTTCAACAGTCGAAGGCTTCATCAATTTTGTTGATTTTTTCAAAGAACAAACAATTTGTTGATTTCCTCTCTTCCTTTTTTACTAGCTATTTGTTTATTTCTGCTTCAATCTATTAATCGCTTTATTCTGATTGCTTTGGATGTAATGTGCTTCTTTATCTAGTATCTTAAGGTAGAAAGTTAGATTATTTATTCAAGATGGATCTTTTTTAGTGTAGGTGTTAACAGCTATAAAATTTTCACTAAGCACTATTTCACATGTATTTCATAGGTTTATTGTGTTTATTTTAATTTTTTATTAATCTTGAGGATTTCTAACTTATTTTGTGATTTTTCTCATTGTTGTAGTGATTATTTAGGAGTGAGCTGTTTAGTTTTCACCTGTTGGTGAATTTCCCATATTTTCCTGTGAATGATTTGTCATTTCACTCCATTATGGTTGGAGAATATACTTGGTATGATTTCAGTCTCTAAACTCTATGATAGCTTGTTTCATGACCTGGTGTGTGATATATCTAGGCAACTACCCCATGTGCTCTTGAGAGTGTCTGTGTTAAGTGGAATATCGTAGCGATGTCTGTTACATCTAGTTGGTTAATATTGTCATTCAAATCATCTGTTGCTCGTTGACCCTCTGTGTAGTTGTGCTGTCATTTCTGATAGTGACATTGTGTGCCTTCAGCTATAATTGCTGAATTGTCCATTTCTTCCTTCAATTTTGTCAGTGTTTGCTCCAATTATTCTGAAACTGAGTTGTTAAGTCTCTATGTGTTGACAATTATGTTTTTCTGATGAATTGGCTTTCTTTTTCTTGTCTCTAGTAATATTTTCTTTTTCTTAAGTTCATCTTTGACTTACATTAGTACCTTCAGTCTAAATCTCTTCTGGTCATTGTCTGAATATTTTACCTTTTTCTGTCCTTCGTTTTCAGCCTACTTGTGTCTTTGAAGCTATAAAATTTGTAGTGTGTCTCTTGTAGACAACATGTTAACTGAATCATTGTAATTATTCCGTTGATCCCTGTCTTTGAGTGGAGTGTTTAGTCCATTTGCATTTAATGGGTTTATGGTGATAGGATTTATGGCTGCTGTTTTGTTATTTCTTTTATTTATGTTTTATGTCTTTTTTGTTTTTATAGTCTTCCATGACTGTCTTTTTTGTGTTAAGTTGGTAGTTGTACTTTATTATTTTAATTTCATTTTATTTATTTTATAATAATTTATTGAATAATTTTTTAGTGGTTGGTCTAAGAATTACAATTAACATCTTAATTTATAAAACTTAAATGTGGAAATATCAAGTTAACTTCAGTAGCATATGGAAACTTTCTTCTGTGCTCTCTTCCTCACCCCTTTTGTGTTATTACAGGCATAGAATATAATCTTTATACATTAGTGCTTATTATGCAAGTCACATTCAGATATCATTCTCTTAGAAAACAGTCTGAATGCAAACATTTTAACATTGATTCACACCAGGTATTTTATTATATGTTTTTGAATGTTTTATTTTAGTACTTACTGTGCAAGTAAGTGTAAATGTGCTTTGCAGTATATTACAAATGTATTTCGTAGAACCTTGAGGACCTTATTATTAAAATCTAAAGTATAAAATTCCCCTAAAAATGATACAGAAAAGTTACATGGAGCTATCACATTCTATCATAGATTGAAATATAAAAAGCTTTTCAGTGGCTAAAATATTAAATATGGTAAAAGTGTAGATGGACAAGTTAATGAAGAAGAGTGAAAAGTAAGAAAAGAATAGAAGAAAGGGGATAAAAAAAAGGAGAAAAAAGAAGAGGAAAGTAGAAAAAGAGGGACAGGAGAGACAGGGAAGAAGATGCAGAGGAGGGAGAGAGAGGAGGAGGAAATTGAAGGAAGGAAGGAATGATTGTGTATAAAATGTGACATATGTGGCATATATGTCACATATATTTACATATGACATGGAGGGAAGATATAATATATATTATAACACTCATATATTACTACATGTATGATATATTATTATATAGTACATTTATAATATATAAATGACTTTATAAATTATTATGTATGATGTTCATAATGTATAAACTGTCTTTCTCTTCTCCGTGTTATTGGAAACCAAAGACTTTCTCTACTTTCTCTTTCAGCTATTGTCATGGAAATTTATAAGTCGATTTTTCTCTTTGTTTTGCACAAACTGCAAGCTCCTTAATTTCAGAAACAGTACCCTGTTCCCTATAGGAAGTTTCAGGGAGCCCTAAAGGTAACAGGTGCTGTGAATGTGTGTTAATGACTTGTTTGTTGTGGCCAACACCTGTATCAAATAGCAACGACATTAAGTAGAATTACATCCATCTTTATACTAACAAAAATATAATTTTAACAGCCCAGGTTCTTAAAAAATGTTTCTAAATAGTATGTCTAAAATCATATTCATAATTTATATTTAGAGCTTCTAAACTTTATAGAATATTTTGTTGATGCTTATAGCACATGATGTTATATTAGCCATTTCTCACTATGCTGACTTACCTGCTAATTTTTTACAATATGATAGATACCCAAACTACGTATTTATAAGAAGCACTTTGTGTATGTTTGTATAAGATTGTCTAGAAATAATCAAGTTGAATTTTCCTAAGCTCTAACTAAAAAGGGAACTAAGGCTAATGGATTATAACCCCATGTTTTTATTTCATCTCATTAATAATACTTCTACAGAAGTGTAATTTTGTAATGTGTTATTTCAGATGGGTTGGACTTAAACTTTTTTTTTAATTAAAAAAAAGTTAACTGAATAGGCACGCCTCTGAAAACAACAGGTAGTAAAAGTCTTTGAGATTTTAAAAAAACATTGTATCAATTTATCTATGGGAATTTGCCAAAGTTTAACAAAATCTGTTTGTTTTTAAGTGTATGAGTACAGTAGAAAATAAGAGACATTATGGAAGTGATAATTCACTAGCCAAGTTAGAAGATAAGCTGAGATAGTCAATCAAAAGAGTATGAAAAGTAGTCCATGAAAATAGCCAAAGTTTGGGGCAGGCTCTTATTAAACCTCTTCTTTAAAATATAAAATTGTTAACACATTTTAACTGTTAAAAATTTTAAACGCACATTTTGTTTAAGATAAACAAAAATGTAGAAAGAAATCGCAGATTGTTTAGAATGTGCTCAATTTACCAACTCATATTGAAATTAGCATTGGTCTTAAATTACAAAATCAGTTATGTCAGTAGTTTTCTTCTGAAAGTAAGTGTACATGAAGGAGACATTTTGGAAGATTGCACATGATTCAAAGACACAGTCATAAATCATATGTGGTAACAATCGACCTTGGCCTTGTGTCAGTTTTCCAGCAACTCCATCTTCCAAACAGAACCAAGGGCCAGGTGGTAAGTATAAAACCGCCTTCAAGAATTGAATGAAGATGTCAGAGAATTTACTGTCGTTCACAGCGTTTATGCATTCCCTACCAAGATTTCATTTTGTTTTAAGTAAACATTTAATAAGCTTGACGGCTTCCCATCAGAGGTCTCAACTTGGGGGAGGGAAGGTAACATGTCAACAACTGACCACAAGAAGTGACAACCAGAGTCCAGTTCAGCAGCCAAACCACAATAGGCAGAAAACAACACTCCCCAAACCAAACCAAATATACGGGGCCATTTCATATAAATGGACATTTTGAGCAAATATTTTATACCCAATAGTAATACCTGATAGAATAACTATTTTTCTGTAAAACATCATTTCAAATTATTGTACTTTTTTGTGTACTGGGGGAATACCTAAGTATGTCCTGTTGACACTATTGTTAAGATAGGCATATATTTCCAGCCTAATTGGTGGAAAATTGTTCTATGGCCCACCACAAACTACTTTAAAAATACAGTTATTTAAATTAATTCATTTACCTAAAAGCTTCAGAGGAGGGAGTTTTCACTAAATATCAAACAGAAACACAGTGGTTCTTGTTGATCTCTTTAGATAATACAACAATTGCTTTGAAAGGACAAATTCCATCATGACAAGAACATATCTCTTGGCATCAGAGCAGCTCGGTATCAATTTTCAGCTTTGTTCACTTTGTGTGATTTTGGACTTATCACTAATCTTCAATTTCTGGACATATGAAAAATGGAGGCAGACGAAACTATTTCACTGGGCTCTTATGGGAATAAAGGGAATTGAATACAATGTTTGACCTCCATTAGTTACACAAGTAATTCCAACTCTCTTTTTCCTTTATTTTGTTTCTTTCCTTCTTTCATTTTTCACCTAAAAATGAAAGGAAAACTAATTTTCCTAAAATAGAAAATAAGACTACTTCACAATTGCAACCTATTCAAAAATCTAGTTGGGTTTTCTGTGAATTAAACCAATCTGACGATTCCAGAGTAAAAATATAAATCATTCACCATGAGAGCATTTATGCTATCTCAAAAATTTTCTCCTAGAAGAAATAAAAGCAAGAATAAACAAATGGGACCTAATGAAACTTACACGCTTCTACACAGCAAAGGAAACCATAAGCAAGACAAGAAGACAACCTACGGAATGGGAAAACATTTTTGCAAATGAAACTGACAAAAGCTTGATCTCCAGAATACATAATCAGCTCATACAACTCAATAACAAGAAAACAAACAACCCAATCCAAAAATGGACAGAAGACCTAAACAAGCAATTCTCCAAGGAAGACATACACATGGTCAATAGACACATGAAAAAATGCTCAATATCACTAATTATCAGAGAAATGCAAATCAAAACTACAGTGAGGTATCACCTCACACCAGTCAGAATGGCCATCATTCAAATGTCCACAAAAGGAGAGGCCGTGGAGAAAAGGGAACCCTCCTATACTGCTGGTGGGAATGCAGTTTGGTACAGTCACT
This sequence comes from Vicugna pacos, assembly GCF_048564905.1. Taxonomy (NCBI): domain Eukaryota; kingdom Metazoa; phylum Chordata; class Mammalia; order Artiodactyla; family Camelidae; genus Vicugna; species Vicugna pacos. Next base: position 4,603,498 of record NC_133014.1, on the reverse strand, counting down.
GTGGAAAACAGTATGGAGATTCCTCAAAAGACTAGGAATAGACTTACCATATGACCCAGGAATCCTGCTCCTGGGCTTATATCCAGAAGGAACCCTACTTCAGGATGACACCTGCACCCCAATGTTCATAGCAGCATTCTTTACAATAGCCAAGACATGGAAACAGCCTAAATGTCCATCAACTGATGACTGGATAAAGAAGAGGTGGTATATTTATACAATGGAATACTACTCAGCCATAAAAACCGACAACATAACACCATTTGCAGCAACATGGATGCTTGTAGAGAATGTCATTCTAAGTGAAGTAAGCCAGAAAGAGAAAGAAAAATACCATATGAGATTGCTCATATGTGGAATCTAAAAAAAAAAAAAGCATAAATACAGAACAGAAATAGACTCATAGACATAGAGTACAGACTTGTGGTTGCTAGGGGGGTGGCGGGTGGGAAGAGATAGACTGGGATTTCAAAATTGTAGAATAGATAAACAAGATTATACTGTATAGCACAGGGAAGTATGTACAAGGTCTTGTGGAGCTCACAGAGAGGGGAATGTGACAATGAATATATGTATGTTCATGTATAGTTGAAGAATTGTGCCCTGCACTGGAATTTGACACAACATTGTAAAATGATTATAAATCAATAAAAAATGTTAAAAAAATTCTGATTATGAAGAAAAACTTTTTCATTAAAAATGAAATCACAACGATATGTCAGTTGTACCAGTTGTACTCATCTGCTTGTTTCCCTTGGTTTTCTAGAGAATGGTACTAATCTAATTTATGCATTTTACAGTAATTCCTAAGGTAAGATTTGTTTTCTCCCATTATCTGTAAGGGGCTAATCAGGTTCAAAAGATAAAGGAGATGTACGGAATGTGATGAGACACTGTTACAGAGAGATAAGGATGCTTTAAGTGAGTATTCGAAGGACAACCTGACCACGGTTTCAGGTGGAAGACGGATGACAAGAGTGGGCAGGCACTGTGAAAGCAGAGAAATGTGGGCACAAGGACGTTACAGGGAAGGGTGTTTGTAATTGCAACACACACACACAAATTAAATATTAAAATGGGCCCTTAGGAAAACGAGTCTGAATTTTAGGATGCAAACCACTAGCCAGCAGGCGTTAAAATCCATTAGGCGTTCTGGAAAACAGCTGTTGATTTCTCAACATGTCTAAGTTTTAAACGATACATGTCAAAAGTAAGAAAAGAGCCATGTTTATTTCAAACGCTGGATTTCTTGTAGAACTCAAATGGAAAAGCAGTAAATGAGAACTTAAGGCTTTCATGAGAGAATCATTTTATAGATTTTTCTCAACTACATAGAACTAGAGGGAATGACTTTTCCTGTTATCGAAAGTTATTGCAGCAGAATCTCACTCCTTACTCCATTCACATTTGGCTCTTTTAAAGCAGCATAAAGGGGAAAAAAAAAAAAAGAAAAGAAAACCCTCAGCATTACCAATCACCAGGGTGCTTAAGTTAGCTCTTTATACCTTATACCAAACTGTCAAGACTCATGGGTAATTCTTCAAATATGGATCCAGGATATTACTTTTTCTACTATGAACATAACAATAATTATGTGTCTGATGCATTTATTTTATTGTCCAGCTGGTGTTAGCTCTGTGCTTCATGTTCCAGTTCCAAAACTTACCATGGGGTTTGGTGGGATCACACAATTACCTGGTGGCAAATCACCCAGCTCCCTCGCTAGTGTGACCACAGTCTACAGAAAAATATGATACACAGTTTAATCACATAATGCTGAATCATATGATCTATACAGATAATCTATGCTTTCTTTGGATATCAGTCCATAAATCATTTAAACAGCCCAACACAATACCCTTTGCACAGAAATGCAACTTTGAAGAAATTTTTTGTGAGCTGCAAGATTATTTCAGTACATACTTTTCCCTAGTTATATTAACATACATCACTGCATATGTTGAAGGTACACAGCATAATTGTTTGACTTGCATATGTTGTGAATAAAAAGTATTTGTAATGAGGTATACATCACAAAAAATAAACAACACAAGTCTTTTCAGTTTAGTGAATTGTTAAAGTTGGCGAAGTTGGTGACTTTAAAATTGTAAAGTTGTAGACTTGGTAATTGTCATAATTGAATATGCCCCCCACCTATAATTTCCATTACCCAGAAACTTTCCTCATGATTCCTTCCATTCAGTTCCTGCCATTGCCCGATAGATCTAATGAAAGCATTTCTGATTTCCACAACCAGCCAGAAATTTTGCATCTTCTTGGACACCACGCACATGGAATCATACAATACATGACTGTGCATGGATCTGACTGCTTTTGCAGAAACAATGTTTTATGAGATCCACTCATGTATCTCAGAAGGCTTTATTTGTATGTTTTTTCCTTTTTCTATCCCTGATCACAATGTTATTATATGAATAGACACAGATCAGCCAAAGAATTCTCAGATCTTGTTGAATCCTTCGTACTCCCACCAGCCACCCAGTTGTTCTAAATCTTTGCTAGTATTTAGTGCTGTCCGTGCTATTTCAGCTGTGCTAATGGCATCTGACTGTGGTTTGAAATTTGCATTTCTCTGATGACTCATTATGTTGAACGCTTTTCCTTTTGCTGTTGGCCACGTGCTATTGGATGAATCTTCCGTCTTGTGTCTGATACTTCGCTTGTTTTTACTGCTGATTGTTTTGAAGATGAGGTAAGCATACTTTCTTTACTTGTTCTAAAAGTAAATCTTTGTCAAATATATATATACTGTGAATGTTTCCCTGTCTGTGGTTTGCATATCCGTTTTCTTAATGGTTAATTTTTAAATATACATTATAAAATTGTTATTATTTTAAATTAATAAGTTTTACTTTGAAGATCAGCTAAAGGTTTAAGAAAACTTCCAGTGGGTAGGACACAATTTCCATATATCACTTCATCCCTTCATCCCCAATGCTCATGTGAAGGGCCTATCTCTTACTCTCTCTTTTGCCTTCATGAGCTCTTTAAGAGAAGACATTGTCTTTAAGATGTTGTCTAGGCTTTGGAGACCTGTCCACGTGATCGTTCTCTCAGCTCAGTTATACATGCACAAAGGTTTAGATCCAAGTAGGAATTCAGGATGCTCTGCTTCAACGTGCGCCTGAGTTACACAGCTTGACTACATGTCGCCAAGTGGATAAACAATGTACTTGTCAGTTGGTGGTTACTAACCTGATGGTTAATCAGTCTTCTTTTTCTTTTTTCTGTTTTGTTATGTATCCATGTAAGTATGCTGTTTTAGTAGAAATTCTTAGCAAGGAATAGAAGTAAATATTAGGACTCAGACATGAAAACTATATCTCTCTGCCTTGCAAGTCAAATTATACAGAGGATCCTGACTGGCTGGAAACTCATGTAGATGGATGTCCTTGAATTTAATAGAGATATTGTCAATGTTTTCTTTCATATTAAGAAAACCTGAACATGTACAAGAAGAGAGAAATCAGCCTTGGCAGCATTCACATATAAACTACATCAACGTTTAAGCTGATTAAAACTTTAATACGAGCCAATCGTGTAATGAGTCTACTAAAAATGCTATAATAATCTTAAGATTATGAATAAAGTATAATTTCAGTATGCAGAAATCTGTAGCCACGTTTTATTCTTAAGTGATCAAGATATAGCTGGACAATTTGTCTCATTATTTATAGTAAATTATTTACCTTAATTTTAAAGCAGTGTGTGCTTGAACAATAGTCATGAAGACGAGGGAGTGGAGATTTTCTCCTTTGGCAGCTAAGGAACATTTATGTACAGCATTATTTGGTGATATAAAAGCACTGGACCTTTCCAACTCAGACAATCGGCTATTTTAAGAGGTACTATGTTTTACTTCGCTGTAGGTATCCAACTTCCCCTGAAGCATAGTATAGCAGACATTTCTTAAGTGGAAAAATTACAGAAGATAAATGATTATAAGATTTCTTAAATCTTTAATTTTCTTTACATTTTTGGGGACACTTAAGTTTACCAGGAAAAACTGACATCCCTGTTTGCCACTCAGATCTGACTTTTTAAAGGAGTAGTTTAAGACATCATATTTGCAGTACTTTACAGAAGAATAAAGCAATAGCGAAAAAGAACATTATTGGATATTTTAATAGTAATTGAAGCTTCACAGGCCCCCTTGCATCATGTAAATTTTGGTTCACCCCAAATATCAGATTAAATATTGTCATACGTCCTTTGAGCAAAACAAGATGAGCCAGGTTCTTGTTGCAAAATATTGCGTGATAAAATCTTTCTGAGTGGTTAACTAGGTGAGAATATCACAGTTGACTTCTGGCTTTATAAATATTTAGTTTTCTTCTCTATTTTTGAGTTTAAGAAAATGTGTCTAGGGTATTATCATCTGAGTCTGTGATGTGTGGTGTGCAAATTCACGAGATCAGTTCCATCATCACCATTAGAGTCCACAGTGCTGCTCTCTGTCTCTGCACTCATTGTCTGTTTTGTCTAATTGTGAAAGGTCCTCATCTACTAGCTTTTCAAACATTGTGTACAGAGGATGAAAAATTCTGAATGCTAAGTTGTGTTCAAAATAACCCCATTTGTCACATCCACCACACCCCACTTGTTTCTAGGTTCTCCCACTTCTAGCACAGCACTCTCCATGTTCTGAGAGCCTGCAGGATCCCAAGTAAACCTGGACGGTTGGTCACTCTGTTTATTTGTGAATCAAGCTATCAAGACTGCCCTAGATTAAAGCAGGGAGAAGATGTAAAATCCACTTCTCAGTGGGATTAGTGGCAAAATACGTGGCCATCTCCAGGCTGCCACAATCTTTTAGAGAGCAGATATTTAGATTTCTTCCACATGCAAAAATATGTATTAGGGCAACTGTCTCGAGCTGGACGTGCAGGCTCTTCTCAGCTAAATGAGGTCTAGGTCGGATGAGGCTCTTTAGCACCATTTCCTCAAGCATGGATCTTCTCAGTCTGAACTCTTAAATTAAAGAAATGAGCTGAGTGCCTTTCCTATTCACCCAACTTATGCTGAAACTGAGATATTTACAACTGCAATAAACACTCAGATTTTTTTGAAGGTGGGGATCGGAGGTAACAAGAGCTTACTTATCTACCAGAGTTCTGAAAATTAGCCAGAAACATGACCATATTTTTGCCTAGGGCTCAATCTGAGTCTCTGAAAATGGTTCCTGATGGCTCATGGGATCTGTCTACTGGGATCCTGAGTCTACCCTTTGAGTTGCTTCTCCTTTTCTGTAACAAATGGTCTATTTTTATAACTATGTAGCTTTCTTCCGCCTGACTTCTATTTATAGAAAGTTAGGAGTCCAAAAGTCTCTTTGGATGGAACTGAGTCTGCCTTTTTAAGCTGAGCTGATAAGATTCCTTTAAAAATGTTGTCACCTTCCTATGTATCAAATTATAAATCCTCCCCACTTGACAAAAGTCACATGAATGTTTCAAGATAGGCTTTTCCACACCTTGGGCTGGGAATCAGAGTGCTGTGCCTCATATGCTTAGAAACACTTTGTCTAGTTCAAAGGGTCTACAAAGCATGTCATTCACATCCAGAGAGGACTTTATCTCTAGTAGAGAGGGTCTAAGAGACACATCCTTAATAATCTTGCTGTTTCCACTAGCAAAGCTCACATACCTTTCTGAAGTCTCAATGAAGGATTTTAAAGTCATAAAATAACATTGAGAGTTTTACCCTGTGACCACACTGTACTTGTAGACACTGGATTGGATATTCTTTCCAAGTGCAGAAAATGTTGCCAGTAGACGAAGTCAAAGATAACCAGGAGTTTTATTTTTGAACCCAGCAAGTATTTTATCTTTTAAATATCCTCTGAATTTTATTTAGAAATGGAAGATTCACTTTTATTTTTTGCTCATCTTTCTTTATCCATATTTTATCATATGCAACCACTAGAAGCAATTTGGCCCTTTCAACATTCTACCTGAAATGTTCTTAGCCAAACACACAGGTTCCTACATATATTTTTACTATACCTCATTGCCACAAACAACAGTGTTGCCAAACTTTCCTCTACTATACAACAAGGTTTTTTTTTTTTTTTCCAGCTTTCATTACCAGTTTCCTCACTGTCCTTTAAGCTCTGACTCACAATTTCTGCTAACGACAAGGACAGTTAAGGGTAAAAGGCTTCACATTAGGAAACCGGGTTATTTATTCATTCTCCAGTTATTGTTTGAGAATTTATCATCTACAAAGTCCCACAGGAAGTGCTGTAGGGAGTTAATGTACTATGTCTGGGTCCTGAACACCTAAATTAACATAACAAGAGGTAGAAAATGATAAGTACTGAATTAAAAGAGGTACAGGTAAAGTTCTAAGGGATTTCAGAAGGGAAATTTTATTTTTCTTTTTTGTTTTCTGCCTGAATTTGAGACTTGGGCTACAAAGATTAGGGGACAAGCATCGCAAGTCAGCAGGGATTTCCTGTGAACAAAGATGCAGGCGTATGTTTGGAAACATTGAATCTATTACTTTGGGTGAATCACAGGAATGGGAAGTAAAAATGGGAAATAATGCAGAGCTTTGAATGTCAAGCTAACGATCTGAGGATATTTTTCCTTTAGGAAATGGAAAAGCATTATAGTTGTTGTTTTTATTATTTTTAACTAGGCTTTCTGAAGATGAACCTGGAAGCATAGAAGGGACCGGAGAAGAAGCAATGAGAGCAGATCATTGTTAAGAGCTCTGACTTTATTTCAGAAGCTATGTGTGAGGGTCTCTAAGAGAACACTGGCCTTAGGGATGGAGAGGATGAAACAGATCAGATGAGCATTAATCAAGTTTTCACTGTAATTCATTCTCTTTTTCTCACTCTGTGACTCTCTCTATATCCATCTAAATGAGCAATTCCTCATTACACATACCTTTGCTAAAACTAATAGCAAGCATTCTCATGATTATGACAGTGTGTTTTATAACTTCAACTACCTGTCGTAAAAATGTAGAGGTAAGAGTTTCAGAATGCTTCTTGGATCTGGAAGGCTACTGTAGTTAAAGTGCTTTATCAGCCAGTTTCCAGTTATTTAGTTGCTGATCAGTTTCTGGAGAGAGCAGCCTGCAGATCAAGGAGATGATGGCTGAGGTCTTTTAGAGGGGCCTGCTGTTCACTGCTGACTAGAATCAAGATGCAATTGTTCATGTTCTGAATTTCTCCCTCTGTGTCACTGTCACTCCCAGTGACTTAAATGCAAGCAATGTAAGGTCATCTTGGATGGTTTTGAAGTTAGATTGCTTTTGCTTTGGATATATCCAAAGACTAAAAGCATCAGAATTTATTTTAAATGTCTTATAAAAGAAAATGCATTTTATTCAAATGATTTCTTTTTTTTAAAGTTTCTAGTTCTTCCTTAAATGTAATTCTCTCTCATAAAAAAAGATCACCATATACAGTGATAACAAGTTCTTTAATCTATCAGTTTATTGACTTTAGCTTTGACTACCTCCACGTATTAAAATCAATACCTGAAAAGTTGACCATTCACCTTTATCATCCTAATCTAAAAGTTTTATTATCAATATCCTGTCATGAAATACTGTGGATGTAACGTCTAAGTGGAGCAGAATACCTCCCCAATATTTGGGCTGACACTAAAATAGAAATAACAATAAACTTTGTTTAAATTACACAAAGAAAATAATATAGTGATGAAATCATGAAATACAAAAAAAAAAAGAAAAGAATTAAACATTTTTTTTTCTAATGAGTTGTCATGAATTAAATACCTTGAAAGAGACAGGAACAATTTCTTTTGAGACTATCCCATTGCTTTCTAAAAATAATTTGAATATATTTGGAAAGAGAGAATGAGTTAAAACATATTTTCTTTTTCCATAACCATTAAGAATGGATGATATTATGATAATTATTAACTGGGTAGATGATGTTGGAATATTTCTTTAAAAATTGTTTTTCCTCTCTTTGAAAAGCGTGTGCTGTGTAAATATTTTTCTATAGTCTTTATTACTGTAGGTATACGATTATCTGAAGTCAGATTTCATGTTTGAATTATCCAAAATATGTTTGAGACTAAAAACAATGTGGATAATACACTACCACTCTTCTGAGTGAAACACAAAGGAGAAACACATTGAAAATCAATGAAGTACTGGAAATAATCCCAAATGATATTTAAAGAATGATAGAATTTGGAAAATAGAGTCAGCACTGATGCTTACTTGGCTAAGGATCTGAAGCTTGGAAATAAGAAATAAAAATGATCTAAGCCAAGTCACAAAGTACCTAAAACTAAATGAAACAGTACAAGCATGTGTGAGTGACATTTTTTGATGGGTGACATTTCAAGAAAAGTAGAAATGCACACTCTTTTAAAAAATGTGAGATAGATAAAATGTTTAAGATTTAATTACTCTTGTGAAGTACAGGATACACTCAGTCACCCTGACTTGCCCTAAGACTAGACATGATTTTTTCCCCCCATCGCTCAGTTAAGCATAAATTCATAGATTTCATGGTTAAGGAAGCTTGAGATGAGATGCCGGTTGCCTGCACTTAGTCCTGCCACTTCTTATCCGACCATCTGCTGTCACCTCAAAAAGCCAAGACTGTATAATCTCGGTAAACACACAGACCAATCCTGCATTTAATTTCAGTTGGAAGGAGGATCCCATTCTGTGTATTGATTTTGAAGTGTCACTACCTTCTTTTGATGAATTCTCAGCTACTGACTTCCTTTCCAGGAACACAATATTAAGTCTTAAAAGTGTTTACCCCGAACTTCTTACCTAAATGCTTAATAGGGTCCATGGACTTCGAAGTTAATCTAATTTGCATGAAAGTCTGCCTGTGGGTTTTACTCACCTTTTAGATTCAAGTGGCGTTTGTCATCGGTGGACTCAGGTGTGCTGGCGCGGGTACAGCATTCATGATAAAGAGAAGCAAGGGTCACTGGCTGCTGATACCAGAGGGGCCAGGTCAGGACTCCTTGGCTAAGGACTGGATTGTGCTTGACCAGTGGGGCAGGTGTGTGTCCTTGCAGTGGGGTCCAGATGGGTGAACTGCCTGTTGGGGCCTGTGGGGTAGGGATGAGGAAAGCCGAAAGAGATGACATAATTACAGCTGTGGGAAAGGACATTTATAAAGGTTGTAACTTTCCTCGAATGTTTAGCTGCATATTTTTGTTGTGCTTCATTCTCAGTTTTATTAGTTCTTTAGAGCTCTGTAGGGTCTATAAATAACACTGTATCCAGATTGAAGGAGAGCAAACCCCACTTTTACAGTCATTCTAGTGAAAAGGAAAGATAAAGAGAAACCCTTAAAAGTTTCCAGAGAACAATGACACATTATTTAAAAGGCAAAAATAATTCCAAAGATGGCAGACTTTTTATCAGAAAAAGTCTATGGAGGCTAAAGATAATGTAAAAACATTTTAAAGTGCTGAAAGGAAAAAACAGTAAGAGCTTGGATGCTGTCCACAGTAGCCAATAAAAGTATTCTTCCAGAATAAAAGTGAAATAAAAGCATTTTCGGATAAAAGAAAGCTAAAAGAGTTATGGTCAGCCCACCATCAATACAAAATATACTAAAGCAAGTTTTTCAGAATGAAAGGAAATGATACCAGTAGAAAAATCAAAACTTTAGGGATGAATAACATGGCAAATATACCATAAAAATAAGAATATTTTTCCTTTTAATTCCTTTAAACTACATGTGACTTGTTTAAAACAAAAATGATAACACTGTCTTATAGAGCTTATTATAACATAACACTTTAAACATAAAAATGATGGTCTGAGGTTAAATCAAAATATATGTTGTCAATGACTCTACATTTATATAAGCAATACACATAAATTCTAGATATGATATAAAGATTAAAGATTGTTTATAGTAGTCCTGAGGGCATCCAAGTAAAAAAAAAATAGTGCAAAGAGATAGCTAAAAAGAGAATAGGTAAATCAAAATTAAATTCTAGAAAATTATTGATTAACCCAAAAGAAGTCAGCAAAGGCAGAAAGAGGAACAAAAGACAGAGTGGGCAATAGGAAAACAAAAAGAAGACTGAAAGATCTAACCATAGCCATATCAATAATTACATTAGATGCTAATGGATTAAGCACTCCAACAAAATGGCATGTATTTGCAGGATAGGTACAAAAATTAAGGCCCAACAAGCAGTCTGCTATTTATAAATGATATGCTTTAAATGTAAGGAAATAGATACATTGGAAATCAATGGATAGAAAAAGAAGCAATGTGTAAACAGTGACTGTAAGAAGGCTAGAGTGGGTATTTTAATGTCGGATGAAATAACAGTTGGAGACAAAGCACATTCCCAGAGACAGAGATATTTCATAAAAGGGTTGATTCATGAGGAAAACATACACTTATAAATATATGTCCCAAAATACAAGAGGCAAAAATTGATGGAATTTTGCAATCATAAAAGTAGATTTTGATTTTTTTTCCCCAACTGATTGAACAAAACAAAAATATTGGGAAAGATGTGGATAATCTGGAAACTATTTACAACAGGAGATGATATCTGTAGAACACTATGCATAGCAACTGCAGAATGTGCACCTTTTTTTCTTTTTTTTTTAAATAGACTTAATTTTTTTAGAATAGTTTCAGGTTTAAAGCAGAATTGAGCAGAAAATAGAGAGTTCCCACATAGCCCTCCCCACCCACACATATATCCTCCCCTACCCTCAACATCCCTCATCAGTGTGGCATATTTGGTACAACTGATGAAACAACATGGGCACATTATTAGCCAAAGTCCATAGTTTACATCAGCATTCACTCTTGATGTTGTACATTCTATGGGCTTTGACAAATGCATAATGACATGTAGCCACCACTATAATATCATACAGAATAATTTCATTGCCCTGAAAATCACTTCTGTTCCATCTGCTCATCCCTCCCTACCTCTCTCTCCACAAACCCCTGGAAGACACAATCTTTTTATTGTTTTGCATCCTTTTCAACTAGACGTTGTATATTCAAAAAGACAGACCATAAACTAGATCATAAAACATAATGCAATAATTTAAAGAGTGAAATCATATTGAGTTTATTTTCTGACTACAATTAAGTTAAAATGGAGACTGATAAAAATCAGATATTTAAAGAAAGTCACAATATCTGAAAATTAAGCAACATTCCTCAAAATAATATATCTGCTGAAGAATTCACAAGGGAAATTAAAAATTATGGAATGAATGAGAATGAAAAGGCAACATTTCAAAATTAATGGGATGCAGCTAAAGCAGTCTAATGGGGGAAATTTATAGATTTTTGATCTGTTTATTAGAAAACAAGAAAGATCTAGAATTAATAAATAACTTTTCACTTTAAGAAGCTGGAGACAAATAGAGTGAATTAAATCCAAAATAAGTAGACCAAAGAAAAGAATAAAGATCAAGGCAGGAATCAATAAAGCAAAAAATAAGCACAGATAGAGATTAGCGAAAAAAAACAAAATCTAGTTATTTGAAAAGATGAATTAAACTGATAAAACTTTAGCTTGAAGACAAAGTCATGAATAGTCACTCTCAGAAAAAAAGAAGCAGCAACATATTCTACAGATAGTAAAAGGAGAATAAATTTATGGCAACAAATTTGACCACTTAGGTGAAATGAATTGAATTAAATTGTATTAAACATATTACTGAAATTGGCACAAAATGGAACAGAAGACATGAATAGCACTATTTTTATTAATTAAAAAAAATTAAAACCCACCCACAAGGAAAGCTCAAGGCTTTCTGTAAATTCTAGTTTTCTGGTAAGTTCTATAAAATGTCTAGGATGCAAGAAACACTAATCTTACACAAACTGTTTCAGAAGTTCAGAAGACTCCCAGCTCATTGTATGATGAGGGTGTACGTCATGCATCAAAACCTGACAAAGAGTTTACAAAACAAGAAACGGAGAGAGCAATATTCCTCATCAACAGAGATATACAATTTCTTAACAAATCGTTAGTGCATCAAATCTAACAATGCATAAAATGTATAATTTATGACTAAATAGGGCTTAACCCAGGAATCCAAGCAATATAGGCAGGTTTTGAGATGGTTTCCAGTGACGCCCTCACCCTGGTATCACGTTATTATCATCTCCTCCTCTTGCATGTGGGCTGGACTTAGTGACTCATTGCTGAGTTCTGGTATCAGGTTACTGAAAAGGCTACAGTTCTGTCTTGCTGTTCTCCGTCTCGGACTACTTGCTATCTGACAGTCCAGCTTTCAGATCATGAGGCCGTCCTGTGGGAAGCAGCAGTCAGTGAGACACTGAGCCTTGAGCCCAGTCACCCCTGGTGAGTAGTGGCCCATGTGAGTGAGCCTCGAAAAGACCTTCCTCCAGTTGCACCTTCAGATGAGACCACAGCCTCAAACAGCAGATTGAATCTTCCTGGAAGATCTTGAGCCAAAGATAGCTACTTAAGCAGTAGCTGAGTTTCTGACCCACAAATATTGGGGGATAATAAATGTTTGTTGTGCTAAGGTGCTAGCTTTTGGGGTAGCTTGTTACGATTTAACTTTAAAATATAATCAATGAATTCACCACGTTAAATGAAAAGAACAATCATAATATCAGTTCAATTGATGTAGAAAAAAGATTTGAAAAGTTCAACAGCAACTCATAATTTAAATTTTTTTAAAAAAGTTATCAAACTTGGAACAGAAGAAATCCTCAACCGATAACAAGCACACAAGAAAAAAAATCTGCAACTTACAACATGCTTGGTAGGGAAATGTGGAAGCTTCTCCCTTATGTTTGGGAACCAGACAAAGGTGTACACTCTTACCACTCTTGTTTTAATATTTTGCTGGAGTCTTAATTGGTGCAATAAAACAAGAGAAATGAAATTAAGGATGTAAAGATGATGAGAAAGGGAGAAAGGAATCCCTATGTGTAGATGATAAGATCGCTTACACAGAAGTCTGAAAGCATTGCATTTTTGTTATTGTGGAATATAATTCCCTCTTAAAAAAAAAAAACAGTCAGTTGCAGCAGGTGGAGTCCTGTGCTCTTCCCTGTGCTGGAACAAGACTCCGACTGAAGTTCTGAAAGCATTTTCTGGAGACGCAGCACCACTGACCTCCATGAATCTCAATCACATCTTTTTCTTAAATCCCGTACAGCAATTAGGGAGGCAGAAACAAATAGTTATGCTACAAGAGAGCTCTGTGTAACTGGGGAGCCTTAACTGTAAGAGGTGGGAACCAAGCCACATGGAAGTCGGGAGGAGAGATTAATTCCCACCTGAACAGGATCAGAGAAGCTGTCACAGAAGAGCGGATACTGTACACAGCTATGAAGGCTGGCAAGACACGGGGTGCTTGAGCAAAACATCCAGCCAAGGATGCTGCAGAGGTACCAGAGGGAGAGAGGGGGCAACAGCAAGACCACAGGGAAGTGGAAACTCAGAGGTAGCAGTGTCCCAGCTTCTGTTTGCTGCATCCCTGCCAAAGTCCTGTTGCGTTATTTATTTGTAAAATTCAACACATCCCAGACGTGTATGAACAACGGCATTTTCAATTTGAAATCGGCGCATGGGCTCTGAATAGTGATTCTGATGTGCTCAGCTGGGAAGCCCGCCATTGGTGAAATGAGACTTCACACAGGCACTGTCCCTTGGCTAACTCCATTATGGACGGAATAATACCTACTCATCAATTAGTCCGACGGATCCGCCGAGGTGGAGAGCAGCCAAGCAGCGATGATATGGATCAGTTTACAAAGGATTTTCAGCGAGCATTAGGCTCCCAGGAAGCCCAGGATACCCCCAACTTGGACGAGTCCTGTCAGACCTCCGTGTGTGTGGCGGCTCCTGTCTGCTTCTGTTCACCACTGCGACACTTCCAAGTGTCCTCGGGCACCTCCCACACGCTCCCCAGATGTCTCTGCTTCCTGCTCCACAAAAAATGGAGGTCAGTCCCAAATTGACTAAACTTGCCCATTCTACTTTCAAAATTACCTTAAAAAATATTAGAAGTCTCTCCCCATGATCACGGGTAATTTGTTCCTCCCACATTTTTTACTCTTTGTTGACTCCTTTAGGAACTTGTGCATAGCAACCGTTTCACTTCCTTTCCATCTCTGCACTTTCTGTTACCACTGTGTCTTTCACTGAACTCACAGTACCCTCACTTCAAAATAAAAGCAAGAGTGAAAAATCCTTTCCTCAACATGGTCTTTTATTCAAGTGTTTTCGAATGGATTAAAGACCCAAATGGATGACCAGACACTATAAAACTCCTAGAGGAAAATGTAGGCAGAACACTTTTTGCAATTTTTTTTTTTGGCCCTGTCCCCTGAAATAAAGAAAATAAAAGCAAAAAATAAACAAACGGACCTAATTAAACTTAAAAACTTTTGCACAGCAAAGGAAACCACTGACAAAGCAGAGACAAACCTACTGAGTATGAGAAGGTATTTGCAAATGAAATGAGTGATAAGGGGTTAATGTCCAACATATATAAACAGCTCATACAACTCAACATCAAAAACAAGCAACTTAATTAACAAACGGGCAGAAGAACTGAATATTTTTCCAAAGAAGAAATGAAGACGGCCAATAGGCACTTGAAAACATGCTCAACATGATTAATCATCAGGGAAATGCAAATCAAAACCATGATAAAATATTAGTTCACACTGATAAGACTGGCTGTCACCAAAAGTTCTGCAAGTGCTGGTGAGGGTATGGACAAAAGAGAACCCTCCTCTACTATCAGTGGAAACATAAATTGGTGCAGCTACTGTGGAAGACAGTATGAACGTTTCACAAAAAACTAAAAATAGAACTACCATATGACCCAGCAGTTCCACTCCTAGGTATGTATCTGAAAAACAAAGCAAAACAAAACAAGGACCTCACTAATTTGAAAAACCACATGTGCCCCAGTGTTCATAGCAGCATTACTTATAACTGACAAGGTGTGGATGTCACCTAAGTGTCCATCAACAGATGAATGGATAAAGAAAATGTGATACATATATAATGGAATACTACTCAGCCATAAAAAAGAACGACATTTTGCCATTTGTAACAAAACAGATGGACCTGGAGGGCATTATGCTAAATGAAATGCCAGACAGAGATAGACAAGTATTGTGAGATATCACTTATATGTGGACTCTAAAACAAATACAACAAACTAGTGAATAAAACAAAGAAGTTGATTCACATGTACAGAGAACAAACTAGTGGTTACCAATGGCGAAAGGGAAGGGGAAAAGGGCAATAGAGGGGTGGGGATTATACGAAATGATGTGGTGAAACTTTTGAAAATTGTAAAGCACTATAGAATTTAAAGAATATTTAATTCAATTAAAAAATTTGAAAGGGAATAAAAAATTGCCTTATTGCCTAAGGGAAAAATAAACATAATGTATTAATAGAAAATTTGATGTAAGGTAAGGACAACAGAAGGGGACATTATTGCTGTTAAAAGATGGTTCATTACACACAGTTTTCAGAGAAGAGAATGCTGTTCGTGAGGGGCCACACAGGGAGCAAGGGGGTCAGTCAGGAGGCCAAGGGGAGAAGGGGAGACCTAGGGCAAGAGCCTTTATGGTGGTCTCCATGTGAGGGAGTGAATGGTGAAGCAGGATGAGCAGGTTCAGGACTGGCTAGTTTGAATAACTTGACAGGGCTCTGGGCGTAGGTTTGTAGACCACAGTGGAAGAACCCAGCAATGACTAAATCTTACAGAGCTGGGATCTCTTAAAACTATGCGCTTATCATCTTTATGTGTCCAGGACCTAACAGAAGGTGGTTGCTCAAAGACTGTGATGAATCAAGATGAAAGGGCAACAGTATTATTTACCAATACCAACCCCTCCATTTTCCTAGGCTTTTAGCAATTTCTGCCCTATGTATTTAATTCATTTTTAAAGGCTCAGAAATGACAGACATGTTACTGAAAAGTATGAGTCATAATTTCACTATGAACATAAGTTGTCATGAAAACAAGGCTAAAGAAATACAGAATATCTTGATTGTTAATTCTTATAAGGCCCGAGAATATAATATTATCAGCAACCTGTGCTTATTCTAACGCTTGATTTGGTAACTGTGATGACGTTATGCATAATGAAATTGTAAAATTCAAAGTAAGGTTACCACTTGTGAAATGGCAAGATGTCTTAACGCTAAGGCATGAACTGACTTGAATTTGCATTAAATGGGAGCTGCAGACCCTATCCGCCTTCAACTCAAGTTCCAGTTTGTTTTATGGAAATTACAAGGGGAAGATGTGGGGGAGTTTTCCAGTAGCTCTTCTTGCAAATTGACTCGTAATGATTCTTAAGAATTTGCCTTTCAACATAATCTCTCTTGTATTTTAGTTATTCAAACATTAGCCTCTCTTATTTTAATGAAATTACAAGAGCATTTCAAGCCCTTATTGCCACATGCCATGAGATTACTAATGACAATTTTTAGGTTATCTAACCAGCCAAGCATCCAGTCATCCACAAATCTGGCTATGTTTATTATTAATGAAGCTGCACAAACTCCAGTGTTTTGTCATACATTTAATTTCTCAAATGTTGTGATAATATAAACAACATAGAAGGAAATGTTTTTCATGAATGCATATAAGATTAATTTTCTTTTGCCTGACATGCACTAATTCCTACATATATTAATTCAACAAATATTTTGGGGGCCAAATGTGTTCAAGCATATCAGAGCAAAGGTGGAAAATGCATGGGTGTAGTGGAAAAGCAAGATATTTAAATAATTACAACACCATGAGTGTCATCACTGTTGTGTGATATCCCCGCATCTTGGGGAGATGGAGGAATGGGGCAGGTGTATATATTTTCCTGGGGAAATCTCCAAAAGATGGTCTTAGAAATGGGTGGTAAAGAGTAAATAAGACACTTCATTGGTGGGCAAGTTATGAAAGGGACATTCTGAGACAGAAAGAATGGAATGATTGAAGTCCAAGACTCTGGGAAGTCTGTGCCATTTCTGAGAGGGAGGCCCTTTGACTTTCTGGGACGGTACTTTGCAAAGTATGTGCATAGACTAGGAGCAGAACTTCACCAGGGAACGTGTGATAAATGCAGATTCTCAGGCCCAATATCAGCCCCACTGAATCCAGTCTCCAGTGGTGGGGAAGGAATCTCTGTTTAATAATTCTGAGGTGATTCTTAAGCATTGTTAAAACCTGAAAAGTCTGGTCTAGCAAAGCAGTTCTTAAATTTAAGGTGTTAGCAAAACCACCAAGGGACTTGTTACAAATGTCAATTTTTTGGTTCCCATCTTAGAGTTTCTGTTCCAGTAGGTCCAAGGTGGGCTGCAGAATTGCATTTCTACCAAGTTCCTAGATTATGCCAGTGCTTCAGGTCCAGGGATCACACTTTGAAAACCACAGGCTTAGAGATATGAGAAAATTATAGTAGATTTTCAAATGTGAGTTGGGGCCAGATTATGAAAAAAGTATGTAACAGTCAGAATTCTAAAGTAGCTCCCACAATTACTGGCCCCCAGTTTAGTTAACTTTCTATTTTTAACAATTGAGATAAAGGGCTCCAATTAAATAAAAACATAACCAGTATAATTACAAATCATGTCTCTTTTATTTACCCATGTGTCTCTCTGTCTGCATTATTCAGGTATGATATCTGTAGATCACCACATAGGCTTACGTAAGTGTTACATTCATTTTCATAGCTTAGAATAGAAAAATCATCTGTTCATTTAGTTATATTCTCATTTGATGAGAAGGAAGAATTCTTCATCACAATAAGCTCTTCAAACCATTCATTCGCAAACCATATGTTTTTTTCACAAGGAGAACATTGTACAAATACAAAAAATTCTCACCGTTGGTTTCATTGTTCAGATAAAAAAAAAAAAAAATCCATGAGAAGGAAGGCGTGATGATTAATGCTGCCTTCATACACATTTATAGTATGTGCTTTAGATCACTGACATTACTTTTCAGATGTTACTTCTATAATTTGATGGACTAAATGGCATTTACCAAGCGTAGTCTTCTAATAGCAGTTAAAATGTACGACAGTGTGACTCCACCATAGTTTCCCTTGAGGACAGCTGGTAAACTCAGGCATGCTCAGTAAGGTGGGAACTGTTTCTCTGGAAATGGGCAGCAGAACAATAGCCATGTCTTTTCAGCTTATTTAATTCCTATCCGTATGTGATATAAGTGAACAGTAACAGTATATAGGAGGGAGGGAAGAAGCTAGAAGTGTGGACTGCAAAAAGCACACTCTACATCCCATGTCACGGAACCTTTCACGCTCAGGTGTGTTGTGTGCCAGCATTCGCTTTGTACCAGATGGTGACACATCAAAGAAGTCAGCAACTTGGTGTGCTGACAGTGCAGGAAAACGTGGTTTTAATTAGCTCACACAGAGGACACGTTGAGGAAAAAGTGACATTTCATTGAGGAAGCTACTATTAGATGCAACCCTCCTTGACCTACCATTTACCAGGATAAGCACTAAAAGCCGTATGACTGGTTGAGACTTTCCCATTGTTCTTTAACGCAGGGGCATGTGGCTCATTTGCAAAAACATTTATTTTGGAACTTTCTCAGTTCTTTAACATCCGAGTACTTAGGATCTTCATATCACCGTTTTGGAGAAGAAAACTCTGATCTTTAATGAAATATTACATATAATTTGAAGAACAAGTACATAGTCCTGGCCAAACACAGGGAACATCTGGACAATAAAAATAGATTTCAGCCACGAGCAAGGTGCTGTCTGTTGTTAGCAAATCAGCTGAATATCACCTTAATGGCTGTCTCCTCTAAATTGCATGTTGGGAATTTATTTTACCCAAGCGTTAATCTCTACATTTTTATCATCTTATTTTGTGTCCCCCTGTATTTTTCTTTCCTTCCTCCTTATTTTTCTTATCTTTTATTGTAATTAAATTTTATCTCTCTCCCTTTCTTGCTTGTTTGAAATGTATACGTTCTAATGCCACACTAATGAGTAGTCATCATGTACAATGTCCCATGCCCTGTTCTAGGTTCTGGGAATATAACAATAAGTAAGTCAGATCAAAATGTCTGTCCTACTTTCATTCTACTAGCGGGAAATAGAGAATAAACAAATAAGTGAAAAAGTGAAATATTACGTTACATCATACTTTTTTGTTGTTTCCCATAAACTTTGAACACATAATTTACATATTAAGATATGGACTTCTGATTACTTATTTCCAGATCCTGAACTACGAAAAAGATTTTGGAACACTAATTGCATTGAAATCTCCAGGTATCTTTATTTGCTATGTTATTTTTTATGTTATTTATTTAAAATTATCTACAGGTTTGCATTTCTTTGTGAGCATTTTATTTTGGTATCCAACACCTTGCTTTCATATTCAATTTCTTTTTTTTCTAAATATAGTCCATTCTTTAGTGATTTTTTGTTAAATGTTTATCATGAGTGGCACACTTGTTCAGTCTTTGATGATCCGCAGTTTTATCTTTATGTGCCAAGATTTATATTTGTTTCATCTATTCTCAGAATGCTTGCCTCAAATCTGTCTTCCAGAGCATAAATTCTCTTTTCAGTTGTGTCTAATTTCTTGTTATCCCATTGTATTCATTTTATATTGCTGGTACATACAATTACCAAAAATTTAGTGGATTAAAGCAATGTAAATTTATTATTTTAAAGTTGGGCAGGTTAGAAGTCTGGCAGGGTTGTCAAGGGCGACATCAGCATTTCAGCAGGACTGCATTTCTTTCTGGAGGCTGCCTGCATTTCTTGACTCTTAGCCCCCTTCCTCTGTTTCAAAGCCAGCAATGGCATGTCAAGTCTTTCTTACCTTGCTTCTTCCTTAGGCTAATGGGAAAAGATGGTCTAATCTCCTCTTCACAGACTAGGGTTTTTTGGTTTCTTTTGTTTTGTTTGTTTGTTTTGTGTAAAACACTTGGGAACAAATCTCCAAAGCAATAATAACTCAACAGAATCCAGGAATTAAAAACAGCAGTAAAAGAAGGCAAGGCAAAGCTTGTACCTTATAGTCCACCACAGGTGAAGATGGGTTAGTGTCTCCAGTAATATAGGTGGTAGAGTCCAAAAATCCCTGAATTGGAATCCTTCTCCCACGTTCACCAGCTGTGTGGATTTGAGCAAATATAATTATACAGTCATAATTGAACATAATCATAGATATCCCAGAGAGTTTTTTTTCTGACAGTTAAATAGGATAATGTCTAGCAAAGTGCCTGGTACATTGTAAGTTGTTATATATGCTAGCAATTTCATAATTTTACAGACTCCAAAGCAGTTTCTTAAGGCTCTGTCATTAAATTCTCACCCATTTAATAGAAATGAATTAAATGTCTGTAATGCGTAACAATGAGGCGACCTTTTACATTGAAGGAATGAGGAGAATTTCACAAAGGGAAGAGGGGGAGATATGTAAGGTGAATTTCACTTGATTACAAATAAAGTATGTAAAATCCTGAAATTGCGCAAAGAGGTCTCTATAAACTTCAGAGTTACCTAATATTAATTTTATCCTGTTAAATACTGATTACAAAGGCTCTATTATATTCAACATATACTCATCTTATTGCTCATATGCCATGTACGTTCTTAGACACGAGGGATCATCTTTGATGACTCCTTCTCTCAGGTTCATTCTATATCCAGGCCCTGTTGGTTTGGTAGTTTCTTCCGTCTGTGTTCTTTTCAACATTGCTCTGCCCATTGTTTCTGTTCAGGCTGACTTCACCTCCACCTCCATCTATGAATGGCCTCCCATCCACTTCACAGATTTCAACATTTTGCCTTTTCACTCTATTTTAAACGTCCAGCACTTCAGTAACATATTTATGGTTTCCTTTGCTGTGCAAAAACTTAGGTTTAATTAGCTCCTATTTGTTTATTTTTGCTTTTATTTCCATTACCCTAGGAGACAGATCCAAAAACAGTATTGCTACAATATATGTCAGATTATTCCGTCCATGTTTTCCTCTAGGAGTTTTATAGTATCTGGTCTTACATTTAGGTCTTTAATCCATTTTGAGTTTATTTCTGAATATGGTGCTCGAGAATGTTCTAATTTCTTTTTTTGACAGGTAGCTGTCCAGTTTACCCAGCACCACTTATTGAAGAGACTGTCTTTTCTACATTGTATGGTCTTGCCTCCTTTGTCATACATTAATTGACCGTAAGTGTGCGGGTTTATTTCTGGGCTTTCTATTCTGTTTCTTTGATCTATGTGACTGTTTTTGTGCCAATACCATACTGTTTTGATTACTGTAGCTTTGTACCATAGTCTGAAGTCAAGGGCTGTGATTCCCCAAGCTCCGTTCTTTCTCAAGATTATTTTGGCTATTCAGGGTATTTTGTGTTTACATACAAATTAAAATTTGTATTTTGTTTTAGTTCTGTGAAAAGTGCATTAGTAATTTGATAGGGATTGCACTGAATCTGTAGATTGCCTTGGGGAGTATGGTCATTTTAACAACATTGACTCTTCCAATCCAAGAACACTGTATAGCTTTCCATCTGTTTGTATTGTCTTCAATTTCTTTTCAACAGTCTTACAGTTTTTGGAGTACGAGTCTTTTTCTACCTTCTATTTTTGAATTAATTTTTGTGTAAGGTGTAAGTTTTGTGTCTATGCTAATTTTAATTTAAAAAAAATTTTGGCATTGGAACATCCAATTTTTCCAGCAGCGTATGTTGAAAATACCATTTTTACTCCACTTAATTGCCTTTACACTTTTGTCAAATTTATTTGCCTGTATTTGTGCGGATATATTTCTGGGTTCCTATTTTGTTGCATTTTGTTGCACATTTCTATTCTTTCACCAATGGGATATGGTGTTTATTACTATAACTTCGTAGGAAGTCTTGATGTTGAGTGATATCTTTCTTCTGATTACCTTCTTTTTCTTCAGTATTTTGTTGGCTTTTTTAGATCTTTGGCCTTTCCATATAAACTTTAAAATCAGTTTGTTGATATTTACAAATAGTTAACTGGTTTTTTTTTCTTTTGGGAATTTCGTTGAATCTACAGATCAAAGTTAGAAAGAATTGACATCTTAACAATATTGGTAATTCAAATCCACATGCTTGAAGTACATAGTCTTTTATTTAGCTCTTCTTCAATATCAGTGCTTTTCATAAAGTTTTCAAACATAATTTCCTTACCTTCATTTCAGTCTTCATTTGTGAGGACAGTGGGTAATATTACATTAATTTGATATAATAAAGGACAAAGGCCCTTGGTCTTAGGTTTCTCTTGATGAACCCACGCTTTCTCTTCCTAGATGATGAATTCCCTCCCAGGTGATCTGACATACAGAGCCCTTTGCAGCTGAGCCCAGGTATGCTGGCACACAAGGATGAGCACAGCTGGTCTGCCAGCTAAGATTCCAGATTCGCTTGTCTGAGCTAGTCCATTGGTACTACCATCTGTTTTGGTTGATAGTCTCCAAGTCACGGTAGCCATGACAGATATCACTGAGAAAGAGCTCAATGCATGTTTACAACATGACACAGTGAAGACTTATGGAAAATAGATGACACAGTAGTTTGGAAGGATGTTAAAGGTGGACTCAAGTCACCCACAATTTTCATCCACTATAATCCTTTAACCAGAGCTGGTTCTAATATTTCTCCCACAGTGTCGTGTTTGGACTCATCTCTGTGCTGACCTCTCCAGGGAACGTGCCCTTCTCCTTCCATTCACAATCGTTGCTGGGTTTACAGCAGATCTTATCCTTGCTTCTCTGTTTGGCCCTGTTCCATTTTACTGCTTCTCTTTTGCAGATTTTAACCCATCAGGATATACACATGCTGTTTTTACAACACTAGTTTATAATTCTTAAGAGTTATTATTAACTACACTTCGGTCAATTTTAATACATATCTTATTTTCCTTCAACAGATTTTTAAAAGAAGCTTCCTCCAATTCTGCGTTTTCTGGGTGGTTCTTACTATAGTAATTTTTGTGTTTAAATATGCAATAAATAATTTTTCAATGGATTACCTATTCTCTTGGCAAAAGAGTAACTGCACAGAGTCCAGCTGCTCTGATTAAAACATACTAATCACTTTAATTAGCATTTAAAAAACCAATCATTTTATCCTTTATTTTGTTGAAGCTAATCCCTAAATTAGTGAGTCAGGCACAGTCAAGTCTCAGTTATAAACAGAGAGTATTTCTTTCATGATCTTAAAAATATAATCAGACATAATAGTTCATAAAGTCCTTGGTTTACCGTTTCCTTATTTCTTGTTTACTTTTAAACTCACTTCATGTCCATATAAACTGTAAGCCAAGAGAATTGAAATTCATACATTTGGCTTTCTCCAACTTGTAGAAGATCTAAACCCAAATACAAACTATTAGAAAGAGGGTGTTAGATTTGACTTGATTATTACATTTACAGACTTTAGCATGCATTGGGATGTAGGGAAATTCTTACTTGAGAGATAGAGGCAAGGAGCAGGGTGTATGTATATGGCTGCTGCCTCCTGATCTGGGCTCTTCTCAAGGCTGGCTCTGCTCACCTAGTAGTGAACTGATGAGTGTTAGAATGCCCGGCACATGTTTATTCAAATATGCCAGCACTTAATATTTATAAATGAATGTTCTTTGGATTGTCACTCTCACTCTTCCTTAGTGTTTGGGACACTTGGCAAAATGACTCCATTTTTTTCATGCCATCCCTTTTTTTATTGCCTCACTGCGGCACCCATCCTGTGTTGCTATTAAGTTCCATCAACCAAAAGAGGATAGGGAGACATTTAATTACAAAAGCCATGTTTCTCTTTGCTTATTGTAAAGCAGAGTTCAGCAAGATATAGCCTGTGGGTCTGATCTAGACCACCACCTCTTTTTGTAAATAAAGTTTTATTGGAATACAGTTATGCTCATTTGTTTATGTCTTGTCCATGATTGTTTTTGTACTAGTGTCAGAGTTGAGTAGCTGTGGGGGAAACCATAGGGCAGCAAACATTTACTATCTGGCCATTTAAAAAAAAAATTTCTCACCTTTGTTGTAAAAACTTGACCAAAACACAAAATGATGAATTAAGAACATCTTATCTCCCTACCTTTAGGATCTGTCATATAGTAAAATGTCCTGCAAACTAATTGAATACAAGTACTAAGGATAATTAATATGAAATCTTTTTTTATTGTCATCAATGATTTTTGTGATCAGACTTTTTAAACTGTTATGATTTTCCATCATTTTCTTAGTAAACAGGTGGTTTAAGAATGTTTTATAAACGGCAAAAACTGCCCTCTCATGCCTTGCTTTCCTAAAGAGAAGAGTCTTTGGCTTGAATTGATAATCAAAGGGTTATTTTGTTGTCAGCTTTACTTTGTGTCTTTCATAGCACGGGCTTAGTGACACCATCGGCCAATGTTTCTTCTTACTGAAATGAAGTATTAACTGCTAGTGCCCAGGACAAGGGGATATTTCAAAAGGGCAGTCTATTTAGAGTGTTCTTTTCTGGTTTCAAATTCTGCATTTTATACAAAACTACAACTGCTGACTTCAAGAATAAGTTTAAAACTAAGAAGTAGAAATCTAGAAATGAGGAACATTCTAAATATGCTGAATCTCAAAAGCCAGCAACTAAAATCTCTGAGGAAAATAGTTTCCCAGCTTCTGTGAACTGACGCATCTATATCTCAAAAATACCTATAGCATTTCTTCTATCATTTCACCTCAAAATACATTTTAAAGGCTGAATTTCTCTTCTTGACTCTTTTTCATTTTTTTTAAAAAAAGACCACTTCTCTTATTTGGCCCATAATGGGAGGAACTAGGGGTCTGTCTCTTAACAAAGTGATGCTTTTCATCTCACTTCTGTGTTGTCCTCATCTTCTATGACTTATTCCCATTTCTTGTTATTTCCTACTACTTTGTACATATATTTCCATCTTAATTCCAGCATCCAGTGCCACCCAGTCATTTCCTTTTCTCTCTTTTCTTTTTCTTCCTCTGTATTCCTCCCTTTTTAATCATTTGAGAGAAGTGTGTCTTTTCTCTTGCCACCTCAGTTCTTGCTGTCACTTTTCATTGTGCCTGAAAGATCCTTGCTTTTCTGCTCTGGCGAATCCCTGAATCCCTGATAGGAACTTTGCAGGATGGATGGAATTACACCAACCATTGTCCTTCCACACCTGGAACAAATGAAATTGTTGTCGGGGTCATTCATAGACGGATCCATGCTAGAAATGCTTAACTGGGACCCAGGGCTCTCATTTCCTTTGTGCTGTTCTGTTACCTATATGCCACAGATGACAATTTTGATCATGCTCGTACAAACAATAACCTTATAGAAGTGCAGTCAGATCTCACTTGTTACAGTTGATTTAAAAAGCTAAACTGGAATTAGCTTAGTTATGTGTGTGTGTGTGTGTGTGTGTGTGTGTGTGTGTGTATGTGTGTGTGTACACAGTCTTAAGAAACACCAAAGCAAAGATGGAAACCTGTCTGAATCTCAGGGATGCCCATCTAGAGAATGACCCACGGTTGGCTCTTTTATCACCAAACCTCCAGTGTCAATCAGACTGTTGACATCACAGTCCCTCACAACAGCCCAGAGTATTCCACTGAGGGGAGTGTTTGAATCTTAACAGCTCTAGCTTTGCCACCTGGGGGAGCTGAGCCTCATCCTTAATCACAATGGGAAAAGTTTTGACCCTGAGTGGTCAGGTTTGGGGTCTGAGCCAGGTGATGTAATTGAGATGTAGAAACCATGGAGAGAAGACTGTCAGGGACAACGTTCCCTCCTCAGGATGAGATACCGCTCTCGTAGCAAAGGAGGATGAATGGCTGGGAAGCAGAGGTCCATGTCTATTACTGCAGTGCTTTAATTATTGTTCTTTACATTCCTTCCCTTCTCTACATGGTTATTTCTATAAGGATGTGACGTAAGGCTCCTTACATCTGCCTTGCCAGTGCCTAGTGCAATGTTAAGCACATAACAGAAAATCAACAGATTTTTATTGAATTAATGAATGAACAAAATTCTCTCACTTTTGAATATTTATTTGGAGAAAAACAAATAGTGTAAAAAATGCTTAACAAATAGTATCTCATTTTCTGTTTGTCATTGCATAGATTTCCCCTTGCTGGTCTGTGTAACCAAATCAGTTAGCTCTTTGGATTACAGTGGTGTTTCATCCATCCTGCTCAATGTAACCTGGAATCTGATGCCAGCACAGCACTCAAAAATAGAATATAATAACGATCTATTTCCCATTCACTTTTTCTATCTCTCAACTAGAAAGGAGCTATAATTTTTGTGCCATCTTAGACTACCAACTCCTTCAGGATGTCTCAGACTTTACCAGTACTCTTGACCTTTCCCCTCCTCCTCTGGCAGCTTAACTTCAGCGTGGCTGCCAATGCCAGTGAGCCCCCTTGTGTTTTGTTAGGTTTCTTGTCCCACAATCAACCCAGAACTGCCCTGTTACAAGCCACAAGCTTCTCCTCCATCTCCCTCCTTTGTCAGCTTCCTACAAATTTGACACTTGAATAGAGACATAGTAAGCGCCTGAGTGCAATGACACGTGGATGTACACATAATTTAGGAATTTGCATTCTATAGTGAATCCCTTCATGTGTTTCCCCCCCAAACTTTCAAGTTTCTAATGACACCATCAATTCATATTTTTTCAACAAGCCAGAATAACTTCAAACCTAGTCCCACTAAACTAGTCACCTCTGTTTATCTCAAATAAGACTCTGCTCTGATCCCAAAATTGTATTGTTTATTCAAATACTTAAATCAAAACTCAAAATACATTTCCAAAGATCAGATAATCCAGAGCTCACATGGATTCTGAAGCACAGATCCTACTGTAATCATCTTAATTTTTCTTGTGTACTGTTTTAGTACCATCAAGCTTAAAACAAATGAAGTTAGAAACAAAGAGAACCTATTTAAGATCAAATTCTGATGTGACATTTCAGCAAGTCACTTCTCTCCTTTTCCTCTTCTATAGTTTGAGCTACACCAGAATGTTTTGAAATAGTCTAATAAATACCTAGTGGGACTTGCCCTTTTGTCACAGACCTGGGGGCTGGTGCACTCAGCTGAAAACAGTTATCACTGCATGATCCATATTCTAAGGCATCCATCAATAATCGGTGCCAGATACTGTCTTGCCAAGAAGTGGCCGAACTTCTCCCACTCTCATTAGCCACCTCTCCAATCTACGTTTAAAAAGTGGGGAAGATAAGGATTTGTGCACATAAGGATTCCTGAGAGTCATTAGAGTCCTAGGCTGTGTGGGGAATGCAGTGTCTATATTAAGGGTCAAGGAAGAGATAAAGCAGAGCGTCACCCATGGATGGATGACTGCAAGAAGCAGTGGCCAGCATTGCTGTCCCTTCTGGGATGTCACCTTAAGCAACAGCCTTGCTCATTCCTCTCTGTCCCTCTCTCATCAGGGAGAAAAGACTTGGACCCAGATGGTAGGGATGAGCATGGGGTAGCAATGACAGCTGTCTGCAGGCCCAAATGTGGGTCTGGCAAGATGGTGTTAGTTCCTGTGGGCACTGCAGAAGGTCCCTACCTTGAAGAGCTTGGCCGTTACTACATCCCAGAGAACAGACTCCAAAAAAGGGCCCCCAGCAGCAAAATGGAAGTGGAGAAGTCCTGATGAGGGGGACAGAGGAGGTCCAGCCAGACACTCTGCAGTAAGAGGTCCTGGCAGAAGTCTTCAGAGATCCCATGCTACACTGTTGCCTTTGGACATCTCCTGAAGGGTATCCATGGAAAGTTAGCTAGAGAACCATCAAAACCAACACAAAGGGGGTCACAGGCATTCAGAAGGGGCTCGCTCTTCTTCTATCCAACTCCTAAAACAGCCCCACCAGTAAAGGGCACAAATCCAAGCAGAGAAGGATGGGAAGGGGCACTGGCCCACATGCCCTTTCAGCTACAGGCTCCTCAGTCTGTAAGTCTAGCCTGGGTTGGGCGAGGGGAGCAGCTGTGAACTGGATATGACATGTAAGTTTTACACTAAGCAAGATTAGTTTTAATTACTGGAAACTACAGGCAAGTAAAGACCTGACGTCTGCTCTAGATATCATTATGTGACAGGAACGATTCAATCAACACGAAGTCATAAAAAGAAAACGTAATAGAATATGTGTATTCTTTACACAACTGAGAGTAAAATGTGAAAAAAAAGGCTCAAATAAAAGTCTTGGCTCTACTCCCAAATCCTGGGGTAAAGCGCTTCGCTCTGTAGCTTCTTGACAAATTGGGCCCGACACTTCCTACCTCACCCACCAGGCAAAACTCTGAAGATGATAAGATACATGG
This sequence comes from Vicugna pacos, assembly GCF_048564905.1. Taxonomy (NCBI): domain Eukaryota; kingdom Metazoa; phylum Chordata; class Mammalia; order Artiodactyla; family Camelidae; genus Vicugna; species Vicugna pacos. Next base: position 4,575,156 of record NC_133014.1, on the reverse strand, counting down.
TCAAGTACACTACCATGTAGCTGGCACTTAATGAAGTTATTAGTTTTCTGTTGCTGTGTAACAAGTCACCGCAAATTTAATGGCACAAAACAATGCTCACTGGGTTAGCTCACTGTTTTACAGGCTAGAATTGGGGATGGGCTCAGGGGTGTCTCTGCTTAAGGTCTCACAAAGCGAAAATCAAGATGTCAGCCAGGCTGCACTCCTCCTTGAAGAAGCTCACTTGGGTTGTTGGCCAAATTGCATTCAGTCCCTTGCATCGTCAGGGCTGAGGACCTCATTGCCTGGTGGACAGCTGCGGGCTATCTGTAGCCCCTGAAGACCACCCGCCTTCCTTGCCCTGTGGGGTCCTCCCTCTTCAAAGCTACCCACTGCACTTTGAACCCTTCACGCTTTGAAACTCTGACTTTCTCTTCCATCAGTCAGAAAAAGGGTTATGCTTCAAAAAGGCTCACCTGATTGGCTCAGGCCCACCCGGATAACCCCTGTTTCTTAAGATCAACTGATTGGAAATTTTTACTATATTTGCAAAATCCTTCACAGAAGTTTGAGTCTGACTGAATGAACAGAGGGGTGAGAATCTTGGAGGGAGGAGCATGAGGAAGAGCTGTGGAGTTTTGGGGAGGGACAGACCTTTAAAATTCTGCCTACCACGATAAATAGGCATTCACTTTTATTTTCTCAATTATCGTACCATAAAATTGACCTTGAATAAATAAACTTTAATAACGAAATAAATCAATGATGAATGTGGGTGGAATTAGGAAAATTATTCTGTTTATAAATGAAATAATTAATTTATATTCCCATGTATTAGCTTGCTTTTCATAAGCTGCTAATTATACAATAACTCTTGATGAGACTTGAGTAAATATTAGTATGTTGGAGAAAATGCCAGATAATTAAAAAATTCAGGTATGATTACATTTCTTTTCTACATCGAAAAATATGAAAATGTGAGGTGGATCTCCATTGTAATTTCTGCTTGTACTTTAAGAAAATATCTCGAAATTTCCCAACAACAAATGACCTATGCAAGCATGAAACGTCAGTAAAGGATGTATTCGTGTGCAACACTTTCACAGAAAGACTTTATCACAAACAGGCTAGCAGGGATCTCAGACAGATGACAGTTACACTCCACACAGATTTCCCCTCAAAGTCAGGGCTAAATAACTCCAGTTTTTTATTTACAGATACTATTCAGGGGTGATGTGTGTGTTTGTGGAAAGTGTTTTCAAGCTTACAAAATGCTTTCACGTGCATTACCTCTCTCTTTTGCTTTAAGATCAGTCCGTGCTAGTTAATGCCTGCCTCTCTTTACTTTCCAACTACTCTGATTTAATTTGTAGATATCATGACTTTCCTGAAAAATGCACAAAGTCATATTTTTCAGAAGGTCACATTCAATAACCTTCCAAAGGACTAAATTTTAGGTGCATCTGAATTAACTTATGCTAGAGAGTGTCTTCCTTCACCTGCCGCTGGACCAAGGATGCCATCTTTTTTTTTTTTTTTTCTGTATCGCTGTTGTTTCGTTTTGTTCCTGATGATTTCAGCAATGTTTCAGGGCTCCTTTGACCCATCCCGACTCTTAACAACTATGTTTTTGACCTGAAGATCCCTTTTCTTCCCTGCATCCGCCTTTTCTCTAGGATTTTATTCTGCCAGGTCCTGCCTCTCTCAGGGTGGACACCTCTGCGTAGTTATCCAGCTTATCTCCTAAGTTTGACAACAACAAGGATTGTTTTTGTCTTGATTTTCTCCCCTGGTCTTAAATTTCCGGCACACAGAACTTCTGTTGTGTGGGTGGGAAATGTGTGCTCAGGTTGAATGTGGGACATGTGGAAAGCCTAGATCAAATATATGCATTTCTGGAAAGGGGAGAAGGGAACTCAGTCTTGGGGACAATTGGGACATGGACCACGAACTCCCCTCCCAGGATGTTGTGTATAGTCATGCCTGCCCTTGGTCGTCTTTGGATGAAATTTAATGAATTAAAGAGTGGGACCCTAATTTGTAAATAGCACGTATTAGAAATTTTTAACATTAATAATTAATAGTGGTATAAAATAATTTAAAAATGAGAAAGGACGGGATAGGGAGGAAAAAAAAAAGAAAGGAGACACTGTGTGGTGCTAAAATACTCCGTGTCTGGAGTCAGAACCACCAGGATCCAAGCCTGGCTCCGCTACATTTCACATATGAAACCTTGGACGTGTCTCCGTCCTTTTGAGACTTGGTTTCCTTACCTGGAAAATCGGGGTGATGGTATTTCAAACACCACACATTTCTGTTATTTTTATCCAATAGGTTTATTGTTGTTTGGTAAAGGAAGAGAAAGGAAGAGGGACTATTTAAATACACAGTGAATTTTTGATGTAACAATTCTCAGAATGCCCATTTGTGTGCCAACAAGTAGAAGACAATTTTTGCAATTTTATAAAGCAACATGCAAGCAAATAAAAGACTTACGTGTTTCCCAAAACTATCTTGACCATAGAACACACTGGATCCTTCCCATTGCTTATAAACGCAGAAGCAATTTCTGAACTGAAAATTAGTAATGTGCTCTTTTTTGGATGTTATGCAAAAGATCCCATCATGGGCACAAACAGGAAATACTGCAGGTATTCGGATAAAGGCCCACCCACATGGTGTTACTTTCTGACTGGCCTGCGCTGTGCTGTGACAAAGAACCCATTCTGATCAGCTGGAGTCTGCAGTGGTAAATGTGGGTTTTCATCAATCCACATTTCTTGCCTTTTTACTAACAGACTCATCACTTGGAAAGTGATGGTATGACTGGTAGGTAAATACAGTCTATAAACCATCAAGAGTTTGGTGAGTTCTCTTCTTGGGATTCACCCACTCTGAAAAATTTCATCTCTCTCTTCTACTGGTTCATATTATCACCTTAGCGTCCTGGTGAAAAATACCCAAAGAATATATGGTAAAATAATGCTGGGACTAAAATACTGAGTGAAAAAATCAAATAAGAAAATGTCTATTAAAAAAAATAGAACGATTACAAAAAGAATCCAGAAAGACAGATTATCATAGCATTAAGAGTATCTTTCTATTTGGATTTATAAACGCTGTGAGCACAGCTTCCTTGATAATTCCTTAAGTCCTTCCTTTGCTGGATAAAATACCAGGCTCCAGGTGGAATAGGAGGCAAGGGAGAAATCTGGTGAACGAAGGGAATTGTAATTTTAAAAATAAACATGGATATGTCCATTGGAGAGATGCCTTCTAAAACAGATTTTATGTTATCAGTGAAGAAGATAAGTTTTGCCTTTATTTTTCACTTAAAAAAAAAAGCTTTTATGTGGCCCTAATCATTTATCTTAGGAAAACATATCAGGGTGAATTGGCTTTCCAAAATAGGAGTATAATGAGTGGGTACTTAAACCCCATTTCTTATTAAAATCAAAGCAACTTAGGATAATGGTGGATAAAAACTTCTGTGGTCAGCCTTTCACAAGGAGCACCATGTGGAGGGAATGATAGCAAATGAATCCTTCGGGAATGGCTGCAGAATTTCTGTAGAATTAGATGCCGACGGTACTAATGGTGGTGGGTTGAATAATGGTCCCCCACAGAGGCCACCATAGATATTAAGTCCCTGTTCCTAACCGCCAGAATCTGTGGGCAAGTACTTTACCTGGTAAATGACTTAACAGCGATGATTAAATTACAGATCTTGAAATGGGGCGTATATCTTGTGTCATCTGGATGGGACTGATACAGTCAGTCACCAGGGTCTTCAGGAGAGCAGGAGGATCAGGGTCAGTAGTTGGAGATGGGATGATGGAAGCAAGAAGCTGAGGTCATGCAAGGAACGGGTCCAGAATCCAGGAATGCAGGCAGCTTCTTGGAGCTGAACAGGCAAGAAATTGGAGCTTCCAGAGGCATGCAGCCCAGGTGACACCTTGGTTTTAGACTTCTGACCCCCAGAGCTGTGAAAGATACACTCATCTTGTGTCAAGTCACTAAGTTTGCAGGAATTTGCTGCAGCAGAAACAGAAAAAAAAAAAACCCACTAATGTCAGTATTTCTACTGGTTTTCATCGGTGAATATATCAGAAATGAAAATGCTGGCTGAAAAACATGATCATTTGCAGACTAGATTTTCCTGGACTTGGAAAGAGATTTGTACCTCAAATAACAAAATTGAAAAAATCATAAACAAATATGGTAACAGCTAGGTATACCAAGCACATCCCTGTGTCCCAGACAGTCTGCTAATCTTCTAAACGACATTAACACGTGTAATTGAATTCTCACACTGCCTGGTGAGTTGAGTGTTAATAACCACTTTATAAAGATAAGAAAATGAGGGCCAGAGAGAAAATGAAGTTAGTCAATAGGAGAGTTTGCAAATGCTTCTGCTGCATCTCTATTATTAGGGGAAGGAGGTAAAAAAGAAATAACCTTTAAAAAAATGTTCTGCTCTGGAAGGAAACAAAGACAAACTTCCATTTTTGTCGACATTTGCCACTTTAGGAAAAAAGGAGGCGAGGGGCATTCTGCATTAATTGTAAAGTATCTTCAATGATGGCTTTAAATATATCACTGTAGAGTTTCTTTCTAATGTAGTATTAACATTAGAAATCAATTCATTAGACAATTCTAATTTTTCTGGCACTGTGAATCTGTCCACGAAGGCAGGCTGATAGCATACTGATACTCCTTTATAAGGATTTCACAAGTGCATTTAGGTAACCCAAGATATTACTTTACACATATGCCTGCATACATTGCAATGACAGCTGATTTTCAAAACAGCATTTCTAATCCTGGCTTCTGCGATATTGCTTCAGTCTTTCTATAACATTTTGCCTCAAAGAATTCTTGATAAAGTATAGTAATATGTTTCCAACCTCAGTGTAATGAGAAAGTCTCAGTATGGAAATAAAGTGAGAGCAGTTACTCAGCCCGGCACCAACGTACGTGTGCGTGTTCATTCCTTAGAGCTCAGAAGATCTAAGGCAAAGCTTATTTTAACAAACTACAAATGAGATTAAAAAAAAAACCTGTATAATGTTTTATGACATCTAGTGTTCTTTTCTGGAAAATATATTCATGGCCAATCAATAATCATCAAAAATAGACACTTTATGAATATGTGTATTTACAATAGACCATTTTTAATTTATCAGACATACATCATAATTTCAATTCATTAGTTTTCAATAAGAAATAGAACTTTTGAGCTGACTGGATACTTTCTTTCAGTTTCCCAGAACATTCTCTACCAGGAAGAAGGCTGGAGACAGATGGCCAATTGTTTCTTCTTTAGATCATCTTTTTTTTTTTTTTCTAGATTCTATGTAGACAATCACTTTTCCTTAAACACGCAGTTTCCTCAGACAGATTCAGTACATTTATAGGAACACAGATTTTTTTACACATTATGATTCTAGCCGTGGTTCATCTGATTGGGCATTTGCATTTCACAAATTTTAATCAAAAACACTTGCAAACTATTCTTTCCATAGGGTACATTTCTTAGATGTTAACCTCATCATTATCTTAATTCTTCCCAACTTTGGGGAAACCCTTATGTTACCCCGTGATGACAGAATTCATTACCCTGTTTCAGTTTCTCTCTCTCCTTCCCTCCCTCCCTCTTCTCCTTTCCTCTGTCCTTTTCTTCACTTCTTCCTCTGTGATCTTTTTTCTTTTCTTAGTTTTCCCTCTTTTCTTTTGTAAAAAATCTGCTTTTTTTTTCTAAACTGAATTATAAAATTAAATTTATGGAATATTTGTCCAAATACCATTACGTTTCCTATGTGCATAACTTCATCTATATTCCAACAACCATAGCAGCATGGATATATTTTATTTTATTTCATAATTTATTTCTCCTTAAGCCTGACCAGCCTGCCTGCAAACTCCACAGTTTCCATGTAAGACATTTCTGTCAGTGTCAAATTAATAACTCGTGGAAGAGTTCCTCTTCTTATTTCAATGGATTAAGTCTTTGTATTGGATTATGTAGATACTAGAGTAAGATGATCAGGAACATATACTCAGCCAGGTCACATTGCTGACATAATGGAGTCACTCACCATCCTGCAGCCATGAAATAACAAGGCTGAAGAGGGCCACAGGGCCACAGGTACATATGGTGAAACAGAAAAAAATACCAAGTGTAGGAACTGAGGACACAGTGGAGCTACTGAATGAGACCTAGTTTTCCTCCACTAGAACTTATTTGTGGAACAAATAAATCCGTCCTGTTTTAAGCCACCAGAGTTAAGTTTACCATTTTTTGTAGCTTAAGATAAGCATAAATAAAAACGTATCCATTATTCAATTGGGCATATATCTTTAGAGCTTCATAAATGTCTCCAGCAAGGTTTTCTTGGGCATACAGGGTGACGTGCTATGTCATTCCAGAATAAAACGTTCACAGTTGTGAGTCTTAATTTATTTCCTCAAGATCGAACAACCAATGGAACTTGATTTTACTTCTCATGCCTAATAAAGCTGAAAAAATGCCATGACTCACTCATTTCAAAGGTACAGATGATTCTTCCTTGGGCATAAGTGTCAATAGGTAGTATTCATAGTTGAGAGTAAACTGCAAAGAGGTTCTTGTAAGTTGTCAGCTACAGTAATTTCCTCATACGTGTTTCTTCTTTAGTCTGTGGGTCATTAAACAGCCAATTGGAATGAGAGGCTTAGACACGAGGAAATTTTGATCTGAGATTTTTTTCCAGAAATGGAGATTTCAGTGTCTTCGGTTGATGACTGTCCAAGAATAGCATTATCTCACGCAGTCAAAAGTACCTATCTAGAATTAGCTCATTAATTAGGTTAAGCACCAGCAGAGAGGAAAAATAAAAAAAAAACCCTGCAAATTAAATGTTGCATGCTACTGCTTCTAGGACACACTTCATTTAGGAGATATCAATTAAGTGAGCTTAGAATCAATGAAGTGATATCATTTAGTGAAACAGAAGAGTCAAGGAAGTCAAAGAAGTAAGTCAGCCTCTACTTTGAGTAAAAGAGACGTGTAGATGACAGTCAGGGTAGAGAAAGTTGAAGGGTGGCATTTAAAGTTGATGGTGTTGGGGGGAGGGTGTAGCTCAAGTAGTAGAGCACATGCTTAGCAGGCACAAGGTCCCGGGTTCAAGCCCCAGTACCTCCTCTAAAATGAATAAGTTAATTAATTAGTTAATTAATTAACCTAATTACCTCCCCCCGCCTAAATAAATAAATAAATAAATTCAATGGTGTTAACACAGTTCAAAAGCTTGGAGAATGAAATACATCAAGCATATCCATACAATTAATAAAGATATAGCACATCCAAGTAATATCATTTCTAAAGCAAACAATGATTAAAACTTACATTTGGTTACGAAACATGAAAAGGTATATTGACGCTGGCCTCCAGCAACGAGCTGAGGTGGTAAGTCCTGAAATCTTCTCGTCCTCCTGAAATGGGCCTCTTTGAGTCATAATGTGAGTTGTTCTGTTCTGGCCTGTTCTGTGCTGGTCTTATCTTAAGATAAACATAAAGGCATTTGAGCACTGTAAAGTGTGTGTGTGTGTATGTGCATGTGTGGGCGGGGCATGTGTGAAAATATGTTCACTTGGTAATTTTCTTTGCTCAAGTACAGAAGAATCTAATGTAAACTGTCACATTATACACATACGAACGCTATAATTAAAATACATAGGAAAATACGATAATTTTAATGTATAGATCCTGAAGATTTCCTTACTGTAAAGTGTCATTATTACATTCAAAGTAAAGACATGGCCAGTAAACTGCCCGCTGCCAGTTTCAGCACCCCCCCCACCCCAATTCCTTTGGTAACAGAACCACCAGATTTGAGCTGGGCACAGGATGCCCTAGAAGAGTGCATTTTTTTTCCCAGTAGTCCTTGCTGGGTACTTTCAGAAACATGATGAAACCCCTCCCCAAATTTGATTCAGATGTGGAGACCGAGGACACTATACGCATACACCAAAGAGTGTGTGAAAAGGTTTATTACTCACATGATCAGACTTTCTGGCCAGAGGAGAGTGACTCCTGGGCAGACCCAACACTGGCTGGAGTTAAATGGCAGTGAAAGGAGGCTGGTTTGAAGTTTTTATGGTGGTGAGGCTGTGGGGCTGGAGTGATGGTTCCTGTCCACAGGGAGACACTTTTCTGGTTTGAACCTTTCATCAGAGTCAAAGGAGGGAGCTTCCAGACTTTCCTACTGGCTTTCCCTAAAGGAGAGGAGGGAGGAGTGAGGTTTAAACATTGTGAACACAAAAGGCTGGAATCTAACTCCATTAATGTAGTCAAATAACTTAGTTGTGATCTATGGAAAGTATGCGTGTAATGTTTCCAACTTCTGGGAATTCTCCTTAAAAGCATAAATGTCCCTAAAAGTCACTGTCTCTCTTATCTTTCCTGCTGGGTAGAATTCAGACTTCGTAGTTGGAATTAGAACTGCCATGGTGACTCATGAGGTCACCTGGAGAAGGAAGACCCCTTGTAGGAAAGCACTCGCAGAAGCATCCTGGGTCTCTGTCATCACGGAACATTGCTTACTTGGTACCACTGACTTTGAGACCAAGGGAGATAAGGACATTTTTAGTCCATGTAAGCCACAGTTAGGTTTGTTTTTCTGACACAACCAAACTTCATCCCAGCTGGTACATTGAGTAAAGCAAAGCCTGTGAACAAAATAAATTCCAGTGTAATTCGGGCAGCCTGGGATGAAAAACCTCCTCTGACGGTCATAATACACACATATCATTTACCATAAAATATTCCCCAGAAAGAAGCATAGTGAGAGAGCAGGTGTTGTGGGAAACTAAAGAAGTGTCAAAGACAAGCCACAAAAGTTAAGCAGTATCACAACACATAAGGAAAATAAAAAGGCAAACATGATTGAGAAGAATATTCTGGGGACAGATAGTTTCCTTTAAAGGGTTGAGGTTTGGTAAGAATGCAGGTTATATGTATGGGAGAAGTGGGGACACTGCTGCACAGGTAGGCTGGGCTTGTATCATAAAAGTCATAATATTAGGGTTAAAGTTAATTGTTCCATTTGTTTTTCAACATAAGCCATGGGTAGATGAGCAGTAGGGGGGTGATCTTAGTTATACGGGGCCATGTATCTCTTAGCTGTGATAGTGAAGCTTGGTTAGTCTTGATTTTATTTTTGCCAGCAGGACAGGAGCTGAGGATACCAGCTAGAACCTGGGACTAAAAACTTCTCAGATGGAAAACAGATTCGTGGAACCTATCCAGTAGCACATGCTGACAATAATTTTCTGAGAAGTGGGACAACACACAAAAAAAGGTTGTTTCAATTAATATCAGGTTGAGTGTTGAGTAATATTACTAAAAGGCATAGCATTGGCTGGAGCCACAGGTGGAATTACATCTATCCATGTGGCTTGCATCTGGAAGGGTTTTCATGAGTAATTGGAACCAGACATTTCTCTCAGTACCAGCTCATCAGAGATGATTAAAGAGAGGCAGAATCCCAGGCCTATGAAGGAACGAGTTATCAAGTCAGAATTAAGTCAAAGAAAAAAACATCTAGGCTGAAGCTCATCGCTTGAAATAAAGGATATGCAGTGGGGACAGAAAAATCAGAACCAGCCAAATAGAAATTTACTCAGACATAATTTCAGACAAGGGGTCGATGCTAATAAATAGTTCTGAAAGCTGGACACACGAGAAGAGGGGATGCAGGTGGAGCTATTGTGTCCTTGTGTAGGGGAATACCCTGAGGAAGGGATGAGACGCAGGCTGGTGGTGTGGAAGTGCAGTAGGCAGCACTCCATAGGAGGTCATGTAGAAGACAGTGAGCAAGGCCAGCTCCTTGGTTAAATTATGCCCTGTTCTCTGGATACCATGAACTTTTTCCATTTTCAGTGACTTGGTTTTTCTTCTCCCATTGCCGCTTCTCCTCTTTGGCATAATTGACCTTGTTTATCCATTTTCTGGTCCTGTCTATCAATTTGCTTAATTGGCTCTTGCGCTCCTATTAATAGATTTATAAATGCCTTAGAGATGGAGGTGGTTCTGCTCCAATCTGCATTCCCTAAACAACTAAAATGTGTAAATAGTATCCATTCAAATAATTTTGGGAGTTAAGTTAATTGACAAGTGTTTAACTGGGTCAAATGGTGCAGAAGTCAGTGGGAATAAAACATGTGGAAAGGAGTAATTTATTCAACACCCTTTTGAATGCTGTCCACGGTGCTGAAGACACCTCTGGACAAGATGTAATTTCTGTCCTCTGGGAGTTTATAGGAGAGTAAAACAGATTACAATATGGTTAGTCTTCAGAGAAGTATCACAGGATGATCTGGGGAAACAGGAGAATTGTACCTAACTAAATGAGTTAGGTGCTACAGAGATCTCTGTGTTACTTTTCTGTTGCTGCTATAATAAACTATTACAAACTCAGTGGCTTAAAACAACACAAGCTAATCATCTTGTAGTTGTGTGAGAAGCCTAACATGTCTCACCAGGCTAAAATCAAAGTATTGACGGAGTTCCATTTCTTTCTTGAGGCCCTAGAGGAGGATCTGTTTCTTTACATTTTCTAGTTTCTAGAAGTCACCTGCAGTCTTTGGCTAGTGGCCCCTTCATTGTGTCCTCAACATCGCATCTCTCTGACTTTTTTCTCATTATCACATCTCTCTCATTCTTACCACAACTCTTAAAAGGTCTCCATTTTTATGGACTAATGATGCTAGATTTGGTCCACCCACACAACCCCAGACAATCTACCCATCTCAAGGTTCATACTTCTCATCACAGCTGGAAAGTCCCTTTTGCCATGTAAGGTTACATAGTAACAGGTTCTGAAGTTAGGGGGATATTTGGGCAAGGCATTGTTCATCCTACCAGAGTCACGGATATCTTCTAGAATATCAATTATAATTCAGTGGATAAGAGAGGTTGAGATATAGTGTGTAATGAGGAAAAAATAGTGAGTGTAATATAGCATTATGTAAAGGAACCTTAGGATAGTCATTTCAGGTACTGCAGTGTTAAGGGTAATATTTTGTTTTCATTTTACCAAGAACTCATTGTATCTCCTAATTCCTGTTCCTGTGGCTGTTGGGTGACCAGCACACAAGTCCACTGGATGTCGTAGTGTCATTTTACATATACTTCAGGATAAGTAAAGTTATTTGTTAATTCATTTATTTACTTATTTATGTATTTTATTATATATAGAGTCCTTCGAATATCCATATTTCAGATAATGATAAATTTGTTTTTCCCTCATGATGTGAGTAGATGTGTAATCACAGGAAATTTTACCAAAAATATATTTTTAATAAGCAGTATAATAATAACAGGTTTATATTAGTTTAAAAACTTAAGATTTATAGAATGCTTAAGATATTTATTGTCTTAAAGGAGGTTATTTAAGTAATTACAAGTCATTATGTTAGATTTGGAAGTCTGTCATACTAAATTTTCAAGAAAAAAACAAATATACAGAATCTGAAGTTTTAGTTTACAATATCTAAAAGAATTTAATAATGAACTTAGTAAATCTTATTAAATAATAGAGAGATTTTATCTTTAAAGTTTATAAAGTAAGTCAAAAGTTAATCAGAATGCAAGAAAGAGTGATTGATTTTACATTTACAAATCATGCTATATTTTAAATTTTTAATTGGGCTAAAGAACAAGTTCTATAAATTGAGCTTAAAAGCTTAACACAACTCAGATTTCTCAGGTATAACTTGAATGACTTGACAATTGATTAAGAAATATATTTGATGTAAGTATTCCTTTTCATGTCAAAGAGGACTCCTCTCTATTAATCATGTTTATAAATATATAATTAATTACAAGGGAATAACCAGATGTACAAAAACATTTCAGTAAAATAATTCTTATCACAGCAAATCTGTTAACACACTTTTGAAAAAGGCTAAGTTTTCAACATTAAGGATTTGCTTAAATAAATTAAGCCCCATCTGTAAGATGGAATGCTGAACATTGAAAAGCATCAGTCATTTACATTAAGTTAAAAAAAATCGTTTCAGGCTATCTTTTGATGTCATATAAAATCATGCATTTATAAGCACAGAAAGAAAATTTAAAATAGAGACGTTAATATATTAAGTGTGGTCACCATAGACACGTCTGAGATTGCTAGTTTTCCCTTAACAATCCTCATGTCCTTCTCACATCATTATAATGTAAGGTGTCCATTCAGAGCACAGGCTACGTCTCCCAGTACACGTCTGCAGCTAGGTCTGGCAATGTGACAAAGCGACTGACTCTGAGAATCTTCTTTAAGAAACAGCCAACACTCATCACATGTTCTCTTTGTCCTTTTACTCACTGTCGTCCAGAACGTGAGTGTTATCATCTAGGAATAACACAGTGTGAAGTCAGGGAGCCTAGGCCCCTGACAGCATGCAATGAACTTCTACCTGAGAGTGAAATAAACTTGCACCTTGTTGAACATTGACATGCATCATTTGTATCCATACCTAATCCCAACCATGTATTAAGAACAGAGGTAAATGCAACATTCTTATTGACCTTGTATGTATTTTTAAAACTGTCTTCAATAATAGCTTATTAAAGCTACAAAATATAAATAATAATACATTGTTTAAAATAAAGTTATCAGAAACCTAAAGTCAAGTATGATATTATTTATCTAAAAATGAGCCAATATCCCATAAAGAAAGAAACATTTCCTTAAGAATAGGATATCATTTTATAATAATGATTTTTACCACTACTAACTGGGTTATTTTAATATGAATGTCTCTTGCAATAATGGTTAATTTTACCTAATAGCATTTCTCTTAAGTATTTATCATGATTTTTTTAAATTTATTGCATAAATTACTAAACTGAGCATAGTAATTTTAACAAACACCGTGTTTATATTACAATCACATTTTTTTCAGAAAATGAAGACATCAGTTTTGCTATACTCTAAGAAAGTTATTTTTAGAATTATTTTTAATAGTCTTGGAACACATAAATATATTTTCACTGTCCATTCAGTATACGATGAATGATATACACTTAGGGCTTGTCGACTGGAAACCGTTTGCTTGCATTTGCCTCTGATATTTGAAACAAGAGTAGATGCAGTTTTTTTGATGTCTGTCACTTTATAATGTTAAGTTCGTAGTGTCCTTTGTTTTATATTTGTTATTTCAAAATTATCGTCACAGTGAAAACAAAGAATGCCTGGTCTACGTATGCTCGCACCATAAGTGGTTAAGGACCTCCTTCAGGTCACTGGTGTTAGGGAGCAAGTTTTCAGTGAACATTCATTAAACTCCTCTTGCACATCAGCTGTGACTTTAGGCTGAAAATGCAAAGATTAAAATGGTATAGACCCAAAATGTATTCTTTAGTTTCATCACGTGTTATAAAGAGGCTCTTATTAGGCCCATGTGATGCTAACTATCCTACTCTGAGTCATCACAAATCCATCTCCTTCTTTAATTGGAAGAAATTAAGCAAAATTATCCAAATATTAGACTCAAATCAATACATACTTATGGACCCCCTTAGAAATCAGTCACACCATGTTCCTTATTTAAACCTCAATATTTTAAACAGTATTTACGTAAAATCTCAATTAATAAACTCATTTTACCTCTTCTCACAAGCAGATGGTATTACAAAGGAAGGAGTTTTGTGATTAAAGAGATAAACATTATTTTCTTCTTCTAGTTTTATCTAGAAAAAAATTACATAATTCTTAACGTTTAAATTGAATTGCTGGAAATAAAGGAAAACTGCTAATTCCACTTTATAAAGTCTCTGGCATGCAATCGAAAAGATAATGGCATTTTTAAATACCTCACGCTCTTGAAAATATTTTAATTAAAGGAGAAGTAGCTCTCAGGCTGCTGTGCCTTTTGCCTTAAAAAACGAATGAGTTTTGTAATGATCTAAGGATGATGCAATGAAAACATCTTATCATAGCTTGTGAAAAGCCCCTCCCCCAGCTTTAACTTTCTCCCCAATGGCAATGTACCTACCAGTGATTTCTTTCATATGTTTAGGCTTTTTAGGATGGCATTTATTTATCAAGTATCCTAGGACACGTAAAATAATTTTAAAAGAGTATTTTTCCTTTGGAGGGAAGTCATATCTGTATAAATACGTGTGAGAAGCAGTGCAGGCAGATGAGCCAAGTATCCAAAGTGGGGAGTTTATGGGAGGGATGTTTGCACTTTCTTGTCTCTCTTTGGTTAAGTCATAAATGTCCCTAAATTTTTGTGTTACATTATCAGGCTCCTTAATTTATCTACTGCTACATCACTGCTCCCAACCTCAGGGGCTTTATGCTACAATGATGTATCATTTCTCACAGATTTGCGGGTCAGCTTAGTGATTTTTCTGTACCAGGTAATATTGTCCGCAAAGCAAGTTCTGAGGCTGAACCAGATTTAAAATTCAAGTTGGAAACAGTCTATCTCACTAGCCTCTTCTCTCAGCCCCTGGGGGGCCAGATCCTGTGTCCTCCAGCACAGGACTTCCTGGTGGTTCCTGAATAGCCCGGAGGGTGGGGCCTGGGGGCTGGAGTTCCTGGGACAGCAGCTGTGACGAGGATGAGTTGGTGCTCAGCCCTCACACTGCAGCAGACGTGAGGACTTGAGCATCGATCAGGAGATGAGAGAAACTGTCCTGGAGGCCAGGTGTCTGCTAAGCAAGCAGTCTGCATCGGGAGACGCGTGGAGTCATGCTAATCTGAGATGTACCTACTGGGTCTGGGACAGGGTTTAATGTAAAACACCGAGGTGGTCGTATCAGTCAGCTTTGAGCTATAACCTTACCTGATTTCATGTTTTATGAAGTCGGAGAGCCCTTGGCTGGAGCTCATAGTACATTTCTCAGAAACAGAAGTAGCTGGAAATTTCGTACTTACATCATGCGATGCCTGACATAATTCCTATTTCTGTGCTTTCATTCATGATGTCTTTTGCCCAGGAGGACCTCCTCCCTTTTAGATAAAAATCAGCCTCAGATTTACCCAAACCCAATGTGCTGATTTCCGTAATGAATTCTTTGGTATCAGGGCAGAAACAGACAAACAGATGAGGCACGTCCTTGAATTCGCAAAAAATGGGAGTAGGGTTCAGAGTACAAGGTATGTTAATTAAGATAGAGTAAATTTTTATCTTTTAATATTTCTTAATAACAGACATATTTATTAAGAAACTCTGGGTTTTGAATATTATACCTGTAGTCTTTGAAGCCATCTGAGCTAGCCGCCTAGTTTTTCAGGTGAGAACAGTAATTATTCTAAGCTTAACGATGTGTCTCATGCACCGTGAAGGGATGGTTCTTTAATTGCCAAGTACACTGAGAGGGTAGCGAGGGGGTGAGTTTTGTGGTGGCAGAATGGGTCCTGTAACTGACCCAAGTGCAGCTGTGGCTGCTTCAGAGGAGACCGGCTTGCAGGATCTGGTGATCTGAGCAGATCCCTCTACAGAGAGGGGCTGACAATCACGGTGACCTTTCTGAAAATAGGTCCTATTTAGGCAAAGCTGCTGCTGGACTTCCCAGGGCCAAGCGCATGGTCCACACTCAACAAATGTTTGTTGATGAATGTATGAATAACATATTGGCATGGGGCATGGTCTCTGCTGAGTTTCACTACTTCTTAGCTGTATGTTCCAAGTTCAGCCCTAGGTAAAACGCAAAAAATGCCTTTCTCAGCAACACACTCATGAGTACGAAGAATTTCACATAGTATTGGACATATAGAGATACTCAAGAATTACAGGTCTAATATACTGTTGGCAATTTATGAGAAATTTTCATAATAGCAGCCCTGAGAGCTAGGTGAATGTCATCACTTAAGCAACAAATTCCTGTTTAGAAAAGCCACTGATGTAAGAGGATTTAACGTCCTTCCCTCCCCTGCTGCCCTGGTGCTGCGTTGGGTGAATTGTCCTCATCAGAGATGAGATAAACAAAAGAGAGCTTGAGTAGAGACTGTTTAAGTACAAACATGACCTCAGAAGCAACGATCAGATGTCCAGTTTTGTACCTGGATAAAGTCATCTCCTATTCACTGGCTTTCCTAACCAATGATCCACTAGCCCGTAAGCAGCTCCTCCCACTTACAAACGCACAGACTCACTTGCGGCCACTTTCAGACACAAACACAACGTAAATCCACAGCGGCACAACTCTTGACGGCAGACACGTGGGATTCAGTCTTTTCCGTGTTGTGCTGAATCACAGGAAGTGAAAGACAAACACACGGCCTGGGGCAAAATTTCTTGATCAACAGTACCCGGCCCTTTAAAGTGATCACATGAATTTTTATCGGAAGCATTGCTTGGAGCAGGTGAAGATGGGGTATGTTGCTGTCAGGGCTGCCAAACAGCTCTGGAAAATGCAATGTGTGACAGACAGTAACCCTGCATCCTTTAATATTGGACTCCCTGTTCCTGATGGCAGTGAATAATCTTTACTTCCCTTTGGAGAGCAATTGCGTTATCGCAAAGTCCAAAACTATGTGTGAAGAGAATTTAGTGAAGGATTTTCACGTAAAGCTCACAGACCGCATGGATCTGACCCAATCATTGATTGCCTGGGGCTATCTTCTGCCTGCTTCCTGTTTTCTACATCATCTCTTGGGGTTGCCATTGTCTAGCATTTGTAAATGTTTCAAGATGGAGCTGGACGCAATCGGTCGTAAACGCCGTGGAGCCAGGAATCACACCAGCTGCTTTGAAAAGGATGCATCATCGTTAAAACTACAATCAATCCGTTTTTGTCTCTCCTGACTTTATTTCTCTCTATTGTAACATATTTTGATCCAATGCTTTGACATTATAAAATAACAACTTTGATCTTAGGAAAAACTTAACTATTTTTTTTAAATTGTGAAGAATTTATTTACGTTCTAAATTTGCCACCATTGTAGTTCACCAAATGCTCTGAGAGATCACACCACTGTACGTGTTGTACAAGAGCCCATGAATTTGCCTCTTCTGTCTGGCCACTCTGACCTTTGGACACCACACGGACTATATATTTTTTTAATTTTTTATTGATTTATAATCATTTTACAATGTTGTGTCAAATTCCAGTGTAGAGCACAATTTTTCAGTCATACATTAACATATGTATATTCATTGTCACATTTTTTTCTCTGTGAGCTACCACAAGATCTTGTGTATACTTCCTGTGCTATACAGTATATTCTACAATTTTGAAATCCCACCTATCCCTTCCCACCCTCTGCCCCCTTGGCAACCACAAGCTTGTATTCTATGTCTATGAGTCTGTTTCTGTTTTGTATTTATGCTTTGTTTTTGTTGTTTTCATTTTTGTTTTTGTTTTTGTTTTTTTAGATTCCATATATGAGTGATCTCATATGGTATTTTTCTTTCTCTTTCTGGCTTACTTCACTTAGAATGACATGCTCCAGGTGCATCCATGTTGCTGCAAATGGCATTATGTTGTCGGTTTTTATGGCTGAGTAGTATTCCGTTGTATTAATATACCACCTCTTCTTTATCCAGTCATCCGTTGATGGACATTTAGGCTGTTTCCATGTCTTGGCTATTGTAAATAGTGCTGCTATGAACATTGGGGTGCAGGTGTCATCCTGAAGTAGGGTTCCTCCTGGATATATGCCCAGGAGCAGGATTCCTGGGTCATACAGTAAGTCTATTCCTAGTCTCTTGAGGACTCTCCATACTGTTTTCATGTGGACTATATTGGGAGAGCACCAAATGTAGTTTGTAATCCACCTTCAAGGAGGTGTGATTCTTTGAAATATGAGAAAAAACTCATTATCTAAAAAATGAGCGTCTACATATTCACATTCTCATGTAGGGGAATAATTCAATAGTATAACACAAATAGTTATGTGATACTCTGCTGAGAATGTCCTTGCATGATTTTGCACCAGGTCCCTGAAGAGTACTTCGCTGTGAGTTTATAGCACTAGGAATAAACATAAAACAAGTTTCTTCCCTACAAACAGCTTCAATTCCATTTGAGAATCATTTCATTGGCCAATATGGCTACTTCTGCTTTTGAAGGGCTCCCTGTCCACAGAAGAAAGCATGGGTGAGCCATTGTAGAATGCGATGATGGTAAAAGTAATCAGTGATCTGAGAAATATTCCACCTTCCTGTATAGGAAGATTAATATTAAGATGTCAGTTCTTCCCAACTTGATTTATAGATTCAACAAAATTCCAATTAAAATCTCAGCAAGTTTCTTTGTGGAAATCAGAAACTGATTGTAGAGTTTATATGGAAAGGCAGTAGACCCAGAATTATGATGTAGTGATGACAGAGACAGGAGAGTCCATGGTAATACCCTCGTGCTGCGGAAATGCTGTCAACTCTTTGTAGAACATGGTTTGGACTAGGGAGTTCAGCCGCGGTGGGCAACGGTGGGCCTGAGAACTGGGTCATGATTTTGTTTCATGGACTGAGGGCAGCAGCTCACCCACACCGCTAGATTTATTCCTGTACCTGTGTGTAGACCTATATCCATGCCATCCTCTATATCTTTACCTACATCTATGTGTCTGTATCTGTCTATATCTCTAAGATTCAGCAGACAGCGGGAGGCTAGGAGTTGGGAAACCCCTCGTAGAAGGAAGATGTATGTGCACATACAGATAGTTCTGTGGGACATATCGGGGGATGTGGAAACTGGAAAGAACTACATGTGAAGTGATGTGCAGTGTCAGAAAATGAGGAACCTTGGTATCCCACCTGGCCTCATAGCTGGGTTCACACTACTTTCTCCCATTGCCGTGGGAGAAATTACTTTCCGCCATGGGTGAAGTTAGAAAATCAGCCAGAAGCTGTTTTATTTTATAAACATTCTTTCAAAACACAAAGAAACAGGTATTGGAAGTTATAAGAAGGTTTGGATGTGTATTTTTTTTTTTTTACTTTGAAGTGAACAGTTGAAAGTCATGCATTCATAGCCTGCAACGAAGTGCTTTCCCATTTGAACAGATCGGTGGTGTCCACTGAGTCCTACCAGGCCAGTGTCTGTCAGAGCAATTAGCTGTAATCAGCACATTTATGGTCAAGGTTGGATGAGGTCCTGTTAATGGGATGGTTAGAAAGGAAAATACCCTGAACGAGTGCTGATCCTTCCAGGAAAGAAGATTGAAAGGCATCGTCAGGAATCCAGGAGGCAAGTCCACTGCCACCATCCCCGGGGACGGCAGTCTCAGAGGCCGGCCCTCCAGTGATGCCTGCTGGTGGTTCTTATGAACATTATCCTCACCCAGAAATGGCCAATGAGCTTCCAAAGAAATAATAGTGTTATTTACCTTCAGGGTCGAAAGCCTCCCAGGGGGGCTCAAGTGCACATTCTACATTTGAACATGACGGGGAGGTCTAAGTGCTTGGTCCTCACACGTGTGGTTCAGTGAAATATGCAAGGAGTCTTCTGGGTGATGCAAGTTTGCACAATGTCCTCAAGTTTAATAAGCAATAGTCGTCCTCTCTTTTTTTCTAGGCTTTTAATTAGGGAGATATTTTTCTCATCCAGATGTGGGATAA
The DNA here is from genome assembly GCF_048564905.1 of Vicugna pacos. Taxonomy (NCBI): domain Eukaryota; kingdom Metazoa; phylum Chordata; class Mammalia; order Artiodactyla; family Camelidae; genus Vicugna; species Vicugna pacos. The sequence goes on along the minus strand of NC_133014.1, from coordinate 4,555,620 downwards.
AGAAATAGACCCTGAATCAAAGTTTAACATCATAGGGGGCTTTTTTCTTTATTGAATTATTATAAACTCCAGAACTTGAAGGGGATTACACAGTGTAAATCAACCTGATACTGTAATATGAATGAAATGTAGAATCTTCCCTTGATTTACAAAGTTTCTAGCTCCATGAGTTCTAATTTTTAATTAATTTGTAATATTTGTTTAATGTTCAACCCCTCAGTTATATTGGAGTTAATAAAGTAATTTAAATTTTAGTTAGTGTTGTCTTAGGATCATAAACATGGATAGGGAAAATTAAGGAACAGGCCTAAAAACAATATGCTGTAATCATTTGAAAATGAAATGTGATAATATTTATTAAGATCAAAATGACTGCACTGGGGCAGGTGGATGTAGTTTAGTGGTAGGTCGTGTGTTTACTGTGCACACAAAGTCCTGGATTCAATCCCCAAGTACCTCCATTAAAAAAAAAAAGACTACATTTTGGGGAATGTGTTCTAAATAAACCAACATCAGGACTCAGAATACCAGAATAGGTGAATATGTTTTTAAATTCCTTTTGCTGGCTCTAACAATTCTGATTACTTGCATACATATATGTATATGCACCCACATAATATATATTATATATGAATGTTGCACATAAGTGCCATTCTGTATATATATAAAACGGAATTGTTAGAACTAGCAAAAGAAATAAATTATCTGAAACTAGCCTAAATATTGATCCAAAGTGAGCATTGTACTGTTATTTACCACGTAATCACTCAAATGATGAATTTATTGGTATGTGTGTTAGTATGGAGGAATGTCTGTTATAATAAGTTAAACAATTCTATAGGACAATAAAATTTTGAAAAAAGTCCATGTCTGAATGCAGGAGTGGTTTCTACTTAATGCTCTATGTACTCTTGTGTGTGTATACGTTTCCTCACTATAAGGACATATTGCTTTTATAACTATAAAACAAAGTTTAAGTGAAAATGCACAGAGAGTAGACCGCTTTGAATTCATTTCTGAGCAAGTCGAGAAACAAACCAATGAAAAAACAAACGGTATAATTAACGAATAGCAACAGCAGCAGGAAAATCAGAATTTTCAACAGTATGACTTGGTATATTTTCCACACTGCCGGGTTTATTATACATATAAGACACTCAAGAATGGAGGTGCTGCCTTGTGAAAGCTAAAAAAAAAAAAAGTATTTTTTTCTTTTCAAAATATTTAGTGTCTACAATTCATCAGTGAACCAAGTAAATCGTGGCTTCTTCAAGTGCAAGGATCGAAACCAATTACCATTAGTGACCATCGGGTGCAGCCGATCCTTTCTGTCCTGTTGCCTGAATTTCAATGATCTCCCAAGTGTGCCCATGCAATTTAACAGGAAGATCAATACCCCACAGCAGTTAGCAGCAGCTCTCCTGAAGTGCTTCACAAAACATGCTACATTTCTCTACCGAATAAATGTCAAAACATTCCAACAGCTACAATTCTTGGGAGAAATCGTTCTTCTGAAACATTATTGACATGCTTTAACCCACATTTCCCGCTGCTCGGAGGCTTCCTACTGGCCAGTCAATTCTGATTTGGCAAGAGCCACATCGACGTGGGTCCCCTGCTGATTTGCTTGGGTGGCATGGAAGATATCAGAATCCGGGCGATAGGTCTTCAGTTCAAAGGTCAGTGGTCTGACGCTGACCCAAGGTCAAGGTGATGGCAGCCTCTCTCCAGAGACTTGGCTTCATCCCTAACACGCCCTTGGAATCAATCAATATCATCACAGAGCTTGCCTTTCTAAGCATAAAAGACTGCCTGATCTGAATTCTTCTAGGTTACTTCTGCAAACCGAATGCTTAAAAACCACGCAGGAAGGAGGTGGAATGGACTGTATTTCTCACTGCTTTAAAACCTTACAGTGACTGTGCTTTTGCAAATAAGTGCACACAGAGAGATTCTCAAATACATGCATATGCAGACATATGTGTATGTATAGACATAAAGGAGGGGAGAGAAAATGAAATTTTCCTTGCAACCGGTTATTTTTGGTTGGTGCTCATCAGGACTGACATTGTGACAGTTTTCAATTCTCTTGTAATGTTCCCTGAAGTGTTTGGGAAGTTCTTAGAAGTTCCTAAAAGTTCAGTCTGGAATGAACATTCCCTTTGATGCTTGTTGTGTTTTATTTTGTTTTTGAGCCCTTTTAAACAATTTTCCCCTCAGCTTTTCTAAAAATTATTTTATTTGAAAATGAGAAAATCTTCCAGATAGCATTGTGAGAAACAAGGCAACATATAGGCGAGCAGAAAACCTCCAAGTCAGCCTATGCTTTGTTTTGATATTTACGAAAACAAGGGACCATTTCCTCAGAACGGTGTTCTCCTTCCTTCCGGATTCTTGAACACGTGGTTCTTAGGACTCACAGATTCATCGCTGTTGCCACTTGAATCACCCTGGAAACATAACTATAGAGGGACAAAAAAAGACAGTTGTCATTAAAAATGAGAAAAGGGAGGGCAATTCTGATTCTACTAAAATGGATTCTTAAAAAAAAATGTTTGGAAATAAAACCTATCATTCAGTAACTAGATTAAACTGTTATTTCCAAATAAAGCAGTTTAGTTTTCCTAATTTGGAAAGTGATGTGTAACAGGTTCACTGAATCAGCAGTTTGAATTGTTTTCTCCATGGCTCTGCCTGTGGAGTTTATTGTGTCTACACTAAATACAGATCTAATCAAGATGAATTAATAAGAAAGCAAAAATCTCTACCAAAAAATAAATGTTTCTCTCAGCTTCCTTCGGATGCAGAGTTATTCATGGGAGTATGTAAATTTACTTAAGCATGATTGTTAAAACATTTAGCAATTGGCAGTGGAGATGTTACAACTCTCAGCCTTGATTTTTTTCAATAAGTATCAGCAATTGTAGCCTCACTGATAAATTTTCCCTTGACTCCACTTAAAACTGTAGCCTCTTTTAACCAAACAAGAGCCTCTTACTAGTATCCATCATTAATTAATAGATCTCCAAGATAAGATATTAAACCAATATTTTCATCATTGTTTGATACCGTCCATTTCTCAAGACATTTATCCAAACACATGGATCAAATATAAAAATGGAAAAATCACACAAAGCTTCAAGTGTTAACTTTCTCAATAAAGTAACAACTAGATGTCTCAGGAAAAAGAAAAAGAAGTCAGTGTCATTTCCTCTTTCTCCAAACATACCCAGCAAAATCGATGATGCTCTAAAGAACTACTTCACATATGCATTTTAGATTATGAGAACCTATCCCTGAGATGACACACGAGAATTGCCTAGTGCAGTAATGTCCCCAACATGAGATGAAATTAAACATATAACACCCAAGACAGAATTTACCACACACCCTCACACATATGCACAAGTGAGTTTTCTTGATTCAAAACCTAAGTCAAGAATTTGAATCAATAATAGTTAACCAAGGATTTAAACACTGTATTGTTATAGAGTTTAGCAATTTCTTTAAATAATTATCTCTAATTGAAATAGTTATTATTCACATCTGTCCAATAAACGGCAGAGATTATTAACTTGGAAGAAAATTAAATCTAGCCCCTTTAGAAGAGGGTTATTATAACTAATATAATAGCATTTATGTATACTTTGCATTCCATCATTCTAAATATTTTGGAGGAAAGGTTGTTTTCTGCTCCATGCTTTGCAAAATATACCTTAATTCTATGCTATGTCTTGTATGAATACTTACCAATTATTTCAGAAGTTGCTTTAAAAAAATCTAAACTTCCGTTTTCCTTGAATATTCATATTACATTTATCTCAGTTAATTTTCATGTTTTTTTTTAAATAAGTGTTTCCATATTCTAGATCAGAAGACTCTGAATGGTAAAGAAAATTTTATTTTTCGTTTTTAAACTCAGTGCTGTTGGAATCCACGGCCCGTGTTTTTCCCATGCTGCCTTGCCCTGGGTATCCAAAGGCGATGGGCTCATGGTTCTTCTCTTGCCCTTGGGAGAGGACTGCACTCTGCAGTTTGCATGGGCCGGGTCCACCCTTCCCTTTGGTACATCAGTTTTCTGTGTGACACCACCCCGTGTGGCCTGTAATTTCCAAAAGGAAAGGAGCTTGGTTGTTTATTCTTCTCATTTTTCACAGCATCCGAACACCCGAACTCTACCTCGTAGAGGCTCTTTTTATTTGGAGGAATTGGGTGATGTCTGTGAAATCCCTCTCCTGCTCTACGGCGATTCCCAGGGTGATTCTAATGAGAGTTGGCAGTGGCAGTGACTTCGCGAGTTAAGTGGGACTAAGTGAAGAGGGATGGGAGGGCTCTGTTTCAGGAAGTGCTCTCGAGGCTGCTGTGGGTCAGGATGGGGCCGCCATCTCTGCCCGCGGAGCTGCCATTCGCTGAAGGCTTATAGGCGATTCTACCCAAGGTATGCACGTTGTAATCACAGGAAAGGGTGTGAGTGGAGCAGCTCACAAGAGGAGCCTTGTTCTTAGGCATTTGTACATTATTAGGGCTTCTAACTTTTTTTTCCCCAGAGTAATTATTTTTAAAATTTCTTTGAAGTGTCAATAACGAGAGTGATTATTTGTACATAGAGTTAAAAAAAGAATAAGGCTGATTTCCATCAAATACTCAGGAGGGTGGTGCTACAAGTCTGCTGGATTTCTAGCAAAAAAAAGGTTAAAAACATCATATTCACATTAATTAATTAAAAAGGCATATGAAACAAGATTTGGGCATTATTAAAATTACTAATCCACCTACTGTCAGGATTCTTTTTTTTTAACATTTTTTATTGATTTATAATCATTTTAGAATGTTGTGTCAAATTCCAGCGTTCAGCACAATTTTTCAGTCATACATGGACATATACACACTCATTGTCACATTTTTTTCTGTGTGAGCTACCATAACATTTTGTGTATATTTCCCTGTGCTATACAGTATAATCTTGTTTATCTACTCTACAATTTTGGATAGACTGGGATTTCAAAATTATCAGGATTCTTTGATGAGTACTTTGAAATACATTAACTGTGGATTATCACTGAAACAATACTATGATTTTCTTTTCTTTTCTTTTTTTTTTTATTTTGGCTTGTGTTGAATTAGAGTTCTCTTTTAATTGAATCAATAAGTTGTCCTTCCCACTTGAAAAATTAACCCCAAATGCTCCATCCTGATAGATTTGTAAGAAGGCTGACTATAATCAGATGACAAGGCAAGGACATTATTCCTTCCCTGACACAGACACATGAGGACCAAACACCCTTCCTCTACCAGCTATGTCTTCAAGGCACCACATGATTCTTTTAAAATCATCTCTTCACAAGTCATATTCAAACACAAATGCAATATAAGGAAATTTAATTCCCCATAATATGTTTCACATGAACCTACTGTTGTATACCACTTACCAACAAAAAGACAAAATGGTAGACACTCTGGTTTCCAAACTCTTAAGGAAACAAACACAACACAAAGGCCAGGGCTAGCATTCAAAGGTCCCCTGAGGGCATAGCTGAGGTAGGAGTTTGCTGAAAGGATCTTCTCAGAATTATCCTTCTGTGAAGGAAAAGGCGAAGTACTTATCCACTGAGTCCCATCTCTGACTCATTGGTTGAGTTTGCTGTGTAGCCATGAACCCCTTTGCACTCCTAGATTGCACACATGAAATGCCAGGAGGGGACTGTCAAAGCAACTGGATGAAGGCAGCAAGAGATCTATGCACAGGTGAGGTGAGTCAGTGCACGCAGGAACCCTTCATATTATTGACCATATCTATAACTGGAATTAGAAAGGAGACCACCAGGGTGTCAGGGGAGCCACAGCGGTGTTGTAACGGAGCCTGGAAACATTGTTTATTGACACCCCCTCCATGGAGAGTGAGAGGCTCTCATAACAAGGTCCTCAAAACTGAAGTTCTCTGTTTTCACAGCAGGCTAGTGCTTTGGAGTGAGGACTCAGGAATGAGTCTCGCTGGGCCCAGAACCCAGCAGCACACATGGCTAGGTGGCCTTGAGCAAATCAACTAACCTCTTTGTTTCCCCATCATAAAAATGGAAATAATATGACCCATTTGCCTTACATATCCCAGTGCCACGGATATAGATGCGTTATCTGTAGACACTATCTTGGATTTGTCATTCATTGGTGTATTAATGGATCAGATTATCTGAGGGAATGTCAGTGATTTTTATCCTAAACCACCGAAGGCATCAGGAAAGGACCAGGGTTTTCAACGTGGTTGTTGAAAGGAGGCTTAAGTGAGATGATCAAGTCGGGGCTACATTTTTTTCCAGAACTAAGTATGTCAAAAAAGAGGGAGATGGAACTAAGCACACAAGCTTTATTTTTAAATGTAGAACAGTGAAGTAACGATTACTTATTTGGAGACTATTTTCGCCTTGATTCCACGTTTGCTTTCAAAGACATCTCTGTGATACCATTTGATATAACCTCCACCAATCTCCAAAAGAAGTTTGTTTTGCAGAAAAACTGACCATGAGATCTAGGAAAATAACTTCTTTCTCACCATGACTGAGAACAAATTTGGAGCAAAAAATACTGTGCTAAGTAGAGAGAGAGACCCGGAACTTCCTTAGGCTGGGTTTTCTGGAGAAACTGCCTTTCTTACCATTTTATCTGACATTTGTCTCTACAGCACACTTACGTGTGTGCCTTTTAGGGCACTGCCACCCCAGGTGTGATTCCCAGAAGAGCAACTTTGTCCTTCTGGGAGCTGCTTAGAAAAGATTCCGTCTCAGGCCTATCCGTGATCAACTGAACAGGAACCTGCATTTTAACAAGATTACCCAGTGGGTCACAGGCTGAAAGTCTGAAAAGTGCTGGGGGAGGGCAAGCTGCTCAGAAATGAATTTTGCTTGTTTCTCAATGGACAGGTGTAAGTAAGCATTTAGTGGCTTGGTTGCTGCTGAAATAAACCTAAATGACCTTTCTCCAAAAATATCTTAAGAATATGCTCCGAAGTTCCTGTGTGGTTCAGTGGTTTCCTGCTTCCTCGAGCTCTTCAGTCTAAAAGCTGCAGTCCTTTATCTATGTCTGCTGTCCTTAGAGAATTGAGATGAGGCAGCAGTTTTTATACCGTGTCCACGAGGGATGTTGGGAATTACGTACGGAAAGAAAGAAGAATCAGAGACACGTACAAGGTATGTATGTTCATAGTGGTGTCACTCTGAATGCATCTTGATTCCCACCACATTATAATTTTCATCTATTTCTACTTCTGTTATTATTATACAGCTCCAGGGGCTATAAATAGCGGTGTAAAGATGTACTTATTCTTAGTCAAGAGCAGAAATATAAAGAGAAGTCAGGATTGTCTGTTTTTGTTTTTTAAATGCTGGCTTACTCATGCCCCTCCCCGAGTACTCTATGGAGCTCATCCGTAAGCCATCGGATGCATGGAACTAAACCTAATGCTCTCCGCCTATGAGGTTATTTATAGCCTTGACATGTAGGCAAAACCCTGCCCATTAGTGAACTCTGCCCTCTGCAGTTCCGACAAACAAATTTATAATGCAAACTCCTGTTTTGCTTATTGACTTCTAAAGAATAAATAAAAGTGATGAGCAATGAGCTACTTAATCAGTGTCCTTGCCAGGATTAGTGTACTAAATGGGAAAAAAAATTTTAGAAAACAGTTGAAACTATCCATAAAACCATGTGCATTAATAATGCTTTTTTAAAACCAATAAATGTTAAAATAAAACATAATGCTTTCCCATAATACATAATATTTTTTTCCATTAATACATAATAAATGTATTGACTAATATGTGTTCATTCTTGATTGGCACCTAAATGAATTCTCCCTCAGATGCAAAGATTTCTTGAATGTAAATAAAAATCACTATAACAAGTTGAAAGAGAGACCAAGGAAAAAGGTGAAATTTTTCTTTACCTTTGAAGAAATTGAAAGTCAATGACTTTTCATAGACTCATCATCAAACAGCTAACAATCTAGAGCGGTGTGCACGTTCAGATGGACACACCGTAAATGTGCTTATCTGGAGCAAACGCTGCTTGAGTCCTAAACGGGGAGGAGCACTTCCATGGTAACTTTGACAAACAGCTGCAGGCAGAGTGTGGACAAGGTGAAGCATGTGAGGGGCAGGGGCTCCTAGGGGCAGCCATCTCACGTGAGCCTTATGCCATTCAGGACTTTACCCCCACGAACCCCACCAAGGATTCTTTTGAGATACTCCCAGGGCCTTCTAGGTATCAAAGTTCTGCTCCACAGGGGGGATAAGACTAAACCGGTGTTATTCCAGCTGGAAGGAGGGCCTTCTCTGCCCTGGAGCCTCCTCAAGACTTCCTGCCTCATCTAAAGAGGAAAAACTCAGGCCACAGAGATTGAGAAACCAACAACGTAGACTGGGGCCACGGCAGCCAGGAAGGGAGTGGGTGACAGGGAAAAAATGTGCAGACCTGGAGGGACGATTAGGAAGGTGACACCCCTGAGGGACAGGACCACCAAAAGACTGAGATAGTCGGAAGGTAATACAATAACTTCTGCTCGCTCACGAACACACCTTTCTACCTCATCAGCATGGCTCCTGTTTAAGAACAGGTTTGCAACTGAGAGAGCTGAGAGATCCAGCAGCTCGGAAGAGGAGTACTTACTGAGGAAAGCCCGAAGTCAAGAGGGGAAGCAAAAACAATGGCACTAGGAGAAACCGAAGTCTCTGACATGCACACATTGAGCACCACCTGACTTCCAGACGTATGAGCATAAATTCTCACCCTAACAACCTACTTGTCTTCTTTACATCTCCACGTTTCTTCATACATATCCAGTTTTTAACAAAAAATTGTAAGTCATTCCAAAAAAGCAAGTGAAAAACACAACCGAAAGAGATAAGACAATCATCAGAACCTGCATCAACTATGACCCAGATGCGGGAATTATCAGACGGGAAATTTAAAAGAACTACGATTAATAAGTTAAGGGCTCTCATGAGAAAAGTAGACAACATGTGAAAGCACGTGGGTGATGCACGCAGGGAGACTGAAACCTGAAGAAGGAATCAAGCAGGAATGATAAAAATCAAAAACACTGGAACAAAATCGGAGAACGCCTTTGATGGGAACATGAGTAAACTTAACACAGCTGAGGAGAGAACCAGTGAGCTTGAAGACAGATTGGTAGAAACTCCCCAAATGCGAATACAGAAGGAACAAAAGAATGAAAGGAGAACAGAACAGAGCCACCAAGAAGTATGGGGTAATAACTGTCAAAAGGATAACATACATGTAATATACGCAAAGTATTTGAAGTTAATAGTAACGAAGAATTTTCCAAAAATAATGACAGAAAACAAACACAAATTCAGGAATCCAGAAAAACTGTGTAGAATAAATACTCAAAATTCTACACCTAATTATATTATATTCAAACTTCACAAATCCAAAATAAAAGAAACTGTGAAAGAAGACAGGGGAAAAAAAACAACTATAGATGAACCAGGATAAGATTACACTGAATTTCCCACCAGAAATCATACAAGAAGAGAGAATAAAATAAGCAAATTTTTGAAAGAATATAACACCAACCTAGAATCAAATATATAGAAAAATTATTCAAAAGTGAAGGAGAAACAAAGACTTTTCAGACCATCAGAAGCTGAGAAAATTTGTCACCTTCAGACCTGCCCTGCAAGAAATGTTAAAATAAGTTCTTTAGGCAAAAGGAAAACTATATAGGGCAGAAACTTGGATCTGCATAAAGAAAGAGCATCAGATAAGAAATAAAGATTTTTCTTTTTCTTATTCTTAAATGATTTAAAAGATAACCATTTGCTCAAAGTTATAATAATAACAATGTTTTTCATGCTTTTGTCATAGTAAATGAAGTGAGTAATGGTGGTGTCACCAGCGGCAGGACAGAGGAACTGGGAATGTTCTTTCCCACACGTGAAGCCGTATGTCGATATTTGACTTAGATTAGTAAACTAATTATGATAAACTCCACAACTACTAACATACTTTAAAATTATATTAATTCCCTAAGAGAGAAGATAAAATGGAATGCAATTGTTTAATTAAGACCAGAGAAGGTAGAAGAAGAGGTTAAATTGAGAAAGAAAAGAATTAATGTCAGAATAGCTGTCATCTTCACTATCTTTCCGCTATTACCTTCAATTTCTGGTACTTTCTGAGGTTAGAGTAATGATCCCTTGGGTCTGAATTATCTTTGACATGTTTGTTTCCTCTTCTGCTGTTAGACCTCTGAGAGCCAGGATTTTGTCCTGTTCTTCAGAAGCAGGTGTAGAAAAGAAGAGGAGGCTGGTCAAGGTTCTGCAGCATTTTGCTAACTGTGAACATGGGCAAGTCACTTGAGCTCTCTAAGCCTTCGTTTCCTCACGTATGAGTGAGGCTTAATTGTACCTACTTTAGAGGGTAATTCTGAGGCTTAGAGATGATGTGCACAGTGCCCACGAGATGCATGGCACACAGTTGGCATTTAGTTAACAAGAACCGTAGTTCGAGGGGCTTGGGAGGCGTGCAGAATTTATCTCATTGTCTGCCATGTCCCTGGCACACAGACGTGTCTGTGGAATACACATGTGGACCCTTGGAGTGAGCGAACTTTGGCATTACTTCTGGCAAAATTGACTTGAGTCTTTGGTTGGAGACTTTCCATACAGAAGAAATGAATCTATTATTCAAAGTCTGTTTTTCCCTCAACATCAAACAGCAATTTTTTTTTCTGAATTCTCTTATATGTGTTTTGTGTAAGCTTCTCCTTTCTATTCATAGAATGCTCGCCAATAAACCTGAGTTGTTCAGCAAGTGTCTAATGTATCTCAGATTATATAACTAAAATATACCAAACCATTAGCCCAAATTTCCAACTTTATATAATGGCGTATAATTTCCTATTTTTTCCCAGCAAAAGCTGCTGTATCTTAGTCAAAAGGAAGTCGTCAGGTCAAAAAAAAAATGTACTATTAGGGCAATAAAATAAAAGGTCATTGCACTAGAGGGGAAGGGGTAAAAAGTGGTGGGCAATTTCTGATAATTGGGTGACTTCATATGTATTTATCTTCTGGCACCAATACAGTGTATTTCAATTACACTGTCTTTGAATATATTAAAACTATATAGCACCAGGAGATTATTCATAAAAGAGAATTCCGCATCTGCTTTATTCCAATTTCGTCTTCCTTGTAGGTCAAATCTCATAGAGAAACAGGACTATCTGTTATCTCCCTCCTAGGCACACTCACTGCAGACACAATGAGATGGTGAGTTAAGAAGCAGCTGACTAAGCCAGTTATTTCTAACAACCAAACGTCTATTGGCCATATCTGCAACTGGGGTGTCATTCAGAGGTTTAACCTAACTTGAAATACCAATTTTCATGTGCTGAAGTGAAACTAGCAGTGTCCGGGGGCCCAGCTTGCAGAAAAGTTGGCATTTTCCAATGAAAATATATTACAATACTAGCATCCTTCTGCTCACTCCTCCCACAAATTATTCATGCAGACAGTTTGTGGCTCGGTCTGCAGCCACCGCGGAGCCTTACACAGCACAAAAGAGAATGCCCGGTGGGCTTCGTCGGTTACTTGTACAAAACGTGATGTCAGATCTCACACCATGTTCTATTGGCTGGGGTTTCTCTTCCTAAGCTTTTGCAAACATTAACTGTTTCTTCCTCTGGGCGTTTAGAAAGCTCTAACAGGGTAACATTTCTTGGATTTTCTTAGGTATCCAGATTGTGCTGGTCCAGGAGGCAAGACTTCAGACATGACTTGGGACATCAGTAAGGTTAGATGGTCTGTGACTAAGTCTCCCCTCCCCCAAAATTAAGTTTGGATCACCTCCTAGACACAGATATCTGTTGAAGTACTGTGGATACAGGTTAGTTGTAAATGACTGAGGACTAAAGGAAAAGATTGTTCATCTTTTTTTTTTTTTTTGCCCTTTCATGTTCAGTTAATGTGATGTGAATATTGTGGATGGTTAAAAACGTCTCGAGATGCGTTCTAAATTCATTCTTTTCTGCTTTTCTTAATTACCTTTGCATATTTTTCTTGTGAAACGGATACCCCAAAATGATGATAGAAAAGCTAGTACTCAGCTCCTGCCAGCCATAAATCAACATTTTTTGGCACAATGAGTTCTCCTTTATCGCTGGTATGCAGCATTTAAGGATTGATGCATTCTAACTGCACTTTTAAGGACAGATTTTCATGTGAACACAAGCACTGGCATTGAAACAAAGAAAATCATTAATCTGAATAAACTTTATATTAACCATTCAGAGTTTCCTCCGTTTGTCTGTTTCCTTTTCTCTTCTCAAGGTCATTCTGTGCTGTTTCCAAGGGCATTTTAAATTTCACCCAGGGTCTTCTGTTGTCGGTTCCATGAAGACCTAAAGGATTATTTTTTTCCAGTAAAGGAAATGAAAGTTAGATGAACCTTGACATACCACTCAGGGTATAATTCATATCACCAGCATTTATCTACTTTAGAAACTAAACAGTTAACCTAATCATCTCATTTTATTGCTAATTTGGAAAAGCTTTTCCTCCTCTAAGTACACTCTCACTTTTTAAAATTCACTGCTTATGACCTGAGCCTTTTATCCATCGCACTGTTACCAACGGCTAATCCCCCTCACTTATTGATAATTGGACGAAACTGAACAACATGCCGACTCCTGAAAATGGCATGCCCCTCAGGGTGCTATTCAGTTATTCCCGAAAAACCACATTGGTGTCCAAGTTTGGTTCTTTTGTAGCACATCAATGGGGAACAACCGAGAGGTTTTCTCACTGCTTAGGAATTTCGCCAATTCTAACCTGCTTACTGAACATTCTTTCTAAGGAATAACGTTTACAGTTTATGGAGCTCACAGGTCCACCTGCTCTTAAAGGTCCACCGACTAGCTGGGATTCCTGTTTATTTAAATAATTATTTTTGCGCTTATGTTCAAACTGTAATTATACAGTAAGTATTTCTTCCAGAACTTAGTTTATTTTGTCGATCCAATGCAAATTCCAAACAAGAGATGCCCCAGTGTCTGAGGCTCATGCAGATTTTTCCCAGGATTAAGCCACAGACACTGCTTTCTATCTGCTTAATTAGTTCTTGAAATTATGGAAGCCTCTGATTTGACACCACATAGAAGTCCATGTCATACTTTCTTAAGGGGATATTTCATTAAATTTTGAAACTGTGTTTGCAGCATCCACGCAGGTTTAGGTGGTATTTTCCATCTTAATAAACACATTTAGCGACATCTGCTTGCATGAGACCAGCCTCTGGGGCATACGTCAGGAAGCAAGGACAAAAACTTTGGCAACTGAATTATTATAGAATGAAATTAAACCCCTACAACAGGGTAGCATTCAGAGATGCTCACAAAGAGGGTACAATGCAGTCCACACATTCAGGGCTTGAATTTATGCCCTTCCCCGTTCAATGGGGACCGGGGGCTGCCTGTCAGTCCCCCACTCCGCCCTGGACAAATAAGAGCCTGCAAGGAACGCAGACCTTCCCGGCTTTGGCTCCCCCCTCAAAGCTTCCCTTCAGTTTTCACCCTAACATGACCATGTTTTCTGAGAGCCTTTAACATACTTCACATGTTGATTTCCCTAGAAGTCTGATATTAAAACACAGATGGGAAGCCATGCATTTTATTAAATTTGAGCACTTATGTTTAGAAGGATTGGGAAAGTGGCCAATACATGGATTCAAATGACACTCAAAGTTAGAAAATTGGCCATTTAAGGAAGTTAACTGACTCAAGACACAGGAAGGAAATAAATAGGATGCAAAAAAGAAAGAAAGAAAGAAAGAAAGAAAGAAAGAAAGAAACCCCAAGAAAACCTGCATGAAAAACACACGAGGGAAATGGCAGTATTGAAGACAAGACTCTGTTTCTCCTTTGAAAGAAGTGTTCAAATACCTCTCCCAATGGATTTTTTTCTTTAAATCCCAGAAATAAAGCTCATCCTAAGTTAGATGCACAGGATTTTCTTTGAGACTCTTTCCACTTCTCAGCTGAGAGCTGCCTTATTAGCTAATAGATCAGCTCAGGTGTTAACTTACTGTTCATTCATTCACGCACCTGCTCACCTCTGAGGTACTCGTTGCCCCCTTCTCTGTGTCAGGCACAGGGGAGCAAGGGCTTCGTGTGGAACATGTCTATTGTCACAAGATATAGCAAAGCCACAAGATGCTGTATCAATGGGAGACTCTGATGGCGACAGAACAGGACCACTTTCAGCAAGGGAGCCGTCCACATGGCAGGGGCTCCTCCAAGAAGACCCCGGAGCGCTGGGTCTCCAGCAGTTTTCATCTGGGTTCCCCTAGATAATCAAGTCCTAACGCCCTCAGCAGCCACCACCTGTAACACATTCATCTCTCTCCCATTCCTCCAGTGGGTGCTAGTCGGGGACCTGCTGAGGCTTGAGAAAAAGGCTTCAAATTATGTCTCATGGTTCAGATGGGGAGCCCCAGCTGAGAAAGGGCGTCAGCTGCCATGTCCACACGGGGCTTCATAACTTGATTTTAGGGATTAAAAACAGCCAGAAAGAGAATTTTTAAAAAGTAGATGTAAGACTAACTTGGTTTTGGTTATTAGGTTTATTTACTGGAGATGATTAAACACTGTCATTCTCCTGGGTGACTATTCTGCTGTGTTATTTTGTGGGGGTGGTAATTAGGTTTACTTATTTTTACTTACGGTTTTTTATCGAGGTTTATTTATTTATTTTAGAGGAGGGACTGGGGATGGAACCCAGGACCTCGTGCGTGCTAAGCACATGCTCTGCCCCTGAGCCACATCCTCCCCCTGCTTGTCACTTCCGAGCCTCCTCTGTCCCAGCCAGAGCCCTTCTCTGCACCTGTCCGCCTTGCTCTGCACTTGGAGGCACACCGCCCTGGACCACTCTCCGGCTTTCGGCAGGGCTCTGCTGAGGTTCGGGGTGGTTTCCTCCCAGCTCAGCCCGGAGCCTGGTGCTGTTAGCAGCCTTCTATCTCTGCTCCTGCACCAGCTCCTCAGCCTGGGAGCCCCCCTCTCCCGGCCCCTGAGGGGAATCAGTCCATCATGGCTTCCCTGAATCCCACCTCCACCTCTTAAACTCTGCTCACTGCCACTATCTGTGTAGAATCTTGTTCACTTCAGGAGTCTGCTGATTCAGATAAATGGCAACACACCCCTGTGTATGGATGTCCTTGACACTTGTGTGGCCCTTAGCTGTCGAGCTTTCACTTATTTGGGAGAGAGCATGCTTCAGACAAGTTTTGGAGAATAGTTCTTTCCAAATTCTAAGTCTACCAATCATCATACCATTTGCCTAAATACAAATGGTTAAGAGATCGATCCGTATCCTTGGGTTCTTTCAATAGTACAGGGACATATTTCTATTTCCTATTCCGCGTAGCAGAATGCTTCAAACTGAAATTTTCGTTGCTTGGTAGGTACGTTCTGACGTTTTGAGTCAGCCTGGCTTTCCCCAGCTCCCTTCCCCCACCTCTGACAGATCACACTCATTTGCATTTCCTCCAAAGAGCCCCGTGCACCTCAGGTCTTGTATAGCTGGGACCTCTCTTGAGGCTGCAAGATGTCACCACTTTTCTAAATTTTATCATATAAATATTATTGTCTAAAACAAAAAGTGCATGCTAGGACCGAATATTCCCTTCAAAAGAAAAGAGAAAAATAATCATCGCTGGTTTACAGATTTTACTCTTCAGTAAATCTTGCATTTGAGAAAGACATTATACAAATAGAGTTCTTCTTAGGGCTGTTTTCTCCTGTTTGTGCCAGTAAATAAATGCAGTGGCTAACACAGAGGTCTTTTCTAAGAATGATGAAAAATGCCTATTGCTTACTTTTTTTCCTGAGGTGGTCATTTCTACCTCTGAAGGTTACCCAGCCAATAATCTCTCAGTGTTTGCATATGATATGTTTCACTCAGTTTTTCCCAATAAAACAGTACTACTGCAAGGCTTGGATTAAGATTTTGTGTACAGTCCCAGCGAAGTCTTCAGTCTGCTTCATGTTGTCATTTTAGTGTTCTTCATATTCATAGTATTAATTTTTTTCAACTTGCATTAGATTCTTACAGTCAGCAATGAGCTTTAATTTATATCAATATGCATATTGATAATATTTGATAATAAACATACAGAGCAACTACTAGCAGCCTTAGGCTGCCAGTTGAAATGCACAGCAGTATATAAATAATAAATTCTGATGTCCCCAAATGCACGCACTGGATCTCTTTCTCTGATCACCCTGGTAGAGACAAAGTTATGTGGAATCTTTGTAATTTCATTTCAGTAGGGTTTTGCCCAGCTCTCCAGAAGCTTATAAATGAAGCTGCACAAAACACACCCACTATGCTTATTTTCAGGAGGCCCCAAGTGGTTTCATCCTGATAAAATTATATCAAACAATAACAACAACAAGAAAACAATTATAATGACACAACCCCATAATTATGAAAAAAAATTATAGTGACTGAATTCCTTTTTCCTTCATTCGTTTTTTAGTTAATAGTAGTAGTCAAAGGCAAAACAAAAAAAAAAGGGATTTAGAAATCAAAGGACATTTACTGGCAATTGATTCAACTTATTTATTGGAAATCAAAGCTGCCTGTTTGAAATCTTATGGGTGATTTTTGCCCAAGAACAAACCATGGCAGGGACTAGTGGCTTTGCTTTTTTTTTTTTTAATTGAATTGCAGTTGATTTACAATGTTGTGTTACTTCCTGGTACACAGTGTAGTGATCAGCCATATATATATATATATGGTCATTACAAAATACTGAATATACTTCCCTGAGTTATACAATAGTAGGACCTTGTTGTTTATCTATTTTTTATGTAGTGGTTAGTATCTGCAAATCCCAAACTCTTAATTTATCCCCCCCTCCTCCGCTGGCTTTGCTTTTGATAAAAGAGAGAGGCAGTCAGAGCATCTAATAGGAGCACACATGAGTCCGATGAGGGCCCGGGTGCAGTGAGGAATGAGACCTCCCCACACAGCCTCTCCCTGTGGCTGAAGAGCCATAATAAACCTCACAACCACTGCCAAGCCCGCTTGAGAAACGGGTCGGGAGTGAAAGTGTTAAAGAAGTCACACTATTTAAACGGGGTTGCAGAACTCCCGTTAAAAACGGCAGTACTATAAATGTTCTAGTATTGTCAGGAATGTTCTGTTGGATGACACTAGGCTGTGATTTGTACACACAGCGGACCAGAGTTGATGGGTGGATGAAATGATCCATAACCCTCTCTGACACATTTAGAGCGGTTCAGCCGCACACGGAGCACAGTCCATCATTTGCACCCTTCTGTGAAAGCTGGCTTTACCAAGTGTTTCAATGAAATATGTGCAACTTCCCATTTAAATTAGTACCACATGAACCATGAAGAGCACCACAGGTATCCGTTGTCATACCAGCCTAATGCAGAAGTGGCCTGTCTGGTAACGCTCTAACAGGAAAGACATACAACCATTCATCTGTAACATATTAAAACCAGAAGAAATAAATTACTCCACAGATGAAGAATTATTGCTTGTGAAGGAAATGTGCAAAGGTAGTCCTAAAAAGCAGCTTTTACGAAAAAATTATCGCAACAGCATTTGAATCCTTAATGCATATTAAACTGAGAACTCGTCACCATAAATCATCATTTTTAAATGGCGGAAATCTGGTTGAAACTTTCAACAGAGATTTGTTTCACTTCTTCACTGGGGTTTTAGCCTTGGCATTGATAGGAGGCTGCCTGAGTTATGCCAAGAGCAGTGAATCCGAGAGATTGTATCAAAGGCAGCAACAAAAAGAGGAGGTCCCTATTAGCGGTGTTGTCATGTTGACTTAATGCCTATGGCATCATATGATGTAAGCTAAGTGAGGTTAGCTGCAAGATTTCAACAAAGCACTACCTCCCTCTTTTATGCAAAAGAGTAATTCAGTAATACCCTAATGAATGAAAATCATCTTTGCTGAAATATGTATGATTTAACTGCAAAGATACAGTAAAAACCATAAAACCATCTCAGTGTGTACAATACACATTTCGAAACACAAATGGTTACAATTCAGCAAAATCTACTTTCCCCAATAACTCTACATGCTCATTCAATCAAAAAAGAATAACAATCACGTGTTGCGTTATGGCAACAGATCAGGTATTTTGCAAAATGTTTCACACACATTGTCTCACAAAATCCGTAACGATAGCCCTTTAAGGTAGATGATTTTACTATCACCGTTTTCCAGATAAGGAAATGAGATACAGAGAAACAAGGCAACAAATCAAAAGTGGCCAGGTGAATCCTGGAGGCAGAACTCAGCAGGGTCCTGCAGGTTCCAGAATGATTTTAGGACTGCGTTCTCACCCTGTTCTCATAGCAAGCCTGCGATGTGCATCGGGCGGTGATCATCCCGTTATTGTACAAATGGGGAAGCCTGATTTCAGACCTGTGATGTGGCCTGTTCAAGCTCAGAGAGAGAAAGCAACAGAGCTCACGGTCAAGACTGGGGTCCTGCCTCACCTGTAAGGTCACAAGGCCAGTCCAGCCAGGGGATGCCTGGAAAGTACACCCAATCCTGTGAAACTAACTGCTCACTGCATTGTCTGCCTCAGAGCAGATCTGTCCCATGTCACCTTCATTAGTGAAGGATGTATGCAGAGATATTTTTAAAGGAGAATTGGTAACATGGCTCTATAAATCGAAACACAGTTTCTGCAAAAATATTTGTTCTATTACACCTGTAGCAATTCTATACATAACTTAGAACAACCACGTGCAAAGAATATATATGAATATCTTTTCCAGCCAGGTGTCAGATTGCTTCCTAGCAGCTAGTATTTGAAGGCAGCCTTGATATTTTCACATCGGGGATGGTCCTTCACATCTCAGCACTGACTGCATTCTTGTGGGCATAGAGTTTGCAAGAGAGGTTGGATGCCAGGCCATTTAAGAATTTACTGAGTAGTTTTTGTAATGACTATATACCTTTATGTATAAAAAATGCTTTCCAGTAATACTGCCATCTTAAAATGTACATTGTATAATCATAGGATAAAGCAATACTAAATGTTTTTTTTTCTTCATGGTAGATTCACATGTCCCAAGTTAAAATGGTGCTGCTAAGAGTAATCCAAAAACAGTCCAGAATTCATAGCATTTATCTAAATGACATCTAAATAATCAAAATAATGGAAGAGGCATCTAATCACCTCCCAGATGCTGCAAAATTAAGAGTTCCATGTATCAGAGTAGGAAACACTGAAGTTAATTCTACTTTTTTATCCAGTGGTTCTTATTCAGCCCTCTCCAGGGCAAATGCTGTCTCATGCAAAATAAAATAAAATAAAACGCAACAAAACAAAACAAAACAGCATATCTGATAAAACTTTGCAGTCTGGTCATTTCCCAATCTAATGAGGCACATAGATGGAAGTGCCCCATGATCTATGTACAGATTGTAGGTATTTTAGGAAAGAAGGAAAAATAAATTGTATTTTGTTATTCACACTTATCCATAGTTCATTTTGAACCAAAAAGGCAAAGAAAAGCACACCAACTGCAAAAACCTGGAAAATGTGGGCCCTGAGCTCTGCAGGGAACCACAGGTACACTCAAAAGGAGGTGCTGAGTGATCTCATATGGTATTTTTCTTTCTCTTTCTGGCTTACTTCACTTAGAATGACAATCTCCAGGTCCATACATGTTGCTGCAGATGACATTATTATACTCTTCTTCATCACTGAGTAGTATTCCATTGTATAAATATATCACAGCTTCTTTATCCAGTCATCTGTCGATTCCAGTCATCTAAAGAGGACCCTAAGAAATTCATCTATAAAAGAAACGGACTCACAGACATAGTAAACAATCTTATGGTTACTGGGGGGAAGGGGGTGGGAAGGGATAAATTCGGGAGTTTGAGATTTGCAAATGTTACTCACTATATATAAAAACTATATATAAAAACAGATAAAATATTTCTGCTGTATAGCACAGGGAACTATATTCAATATCTTGTAATACCTTTAATGAAAAAGAACATGAAAACAAATATATGTATGTATATGCGTGACTGGGACATTGTGCTGTGCACCAGAAATGGACACATTGTAACTGACTATACTTTAATTAAAAAAAAAAAAAAGGAGGCACCGAGGAGAGGTTCTTGAAGGTGAAGTGGGAAGCCCCATTAAAAAGTCCTGCAGGACCCCCAGGCAGGACCACTACACTCCTGCCAGCACCATCTGGTTCCCTGACCCAGAGGCACTATCTCACTTTTTGCCTCTAAAGCAGCTTACTTACCCCTAAAATTCTATTGGTTCCTTGAGCTCACTCCTGATTGGTTATTTCCTTCACTCCTGATTGGTCCATTTCCCTAACTTCTGATTGGTCCATTTGTAGTACTTCATTTGCATGGAGCTCACTCCTGATTGGTTATTTCTCTCCCTCCTGACTGGTCCATTTCTACAAAGCTTGTTCCTAATTAGTCAACTTTTGTTGTACCTTATTCGCATATGATGTTGCAAAGTATAAACTGGCAGCCTAAAAAAGCCTGTGTAAACCTACAGATGGGGTCCAGAGCTTGGAGTGTTAACTCTTCTGGGCCCACTGGCATAATAAACCTGAGTTCTCCAACTCTCCAAGTGCTGTTTTGTCTGTCACCCGGATCCAGGTTGCTGTCACAGCTAAGCTGTAACACCAAGTTGTAACACTGAGCTGTAACACTGAGCTGTAACACATTTTTTCTGCAACAAAGGGACTCCTTGGAAGGGTGAGGGCAGAGTGAACAGAAACGAGAGATGAGAGTTACTGTGGAAGCAGCAATGGCCAGACCTACCATGGCAGGTGTTACTTAAGTGATATTCCCGGGATGACGCAGAGAACAACCCTTCCTTTAGACACACTGTTTAATTAAGTGGAGCAACGTGTCACTTCCTGCCCGTGCCCACTGACTGCTTCTCCTCTGTGTGTTTCTTATCACTCTGCCTGCATCACTAGGACAGCAACTGCCTACCGGATAGGCTGTTTTAAGAGGGTCCATTGCCTCCATTTCTCCAAGAGAGGATCGTTTCATTCCCAAGGTTGAAACAGAATCTCATTCCTAACGGACACCACATTGACCAGACTATCAATGTGAGCTCAGTCGTGTGAACACACGTGTATGTGTGTGCAGATGTGGGGGTGCAGCTGTGTGTGTGAGTGTCAAACACAGAGAAGAATGCCATCACACATTTAAAATCTGACTCTCAGGCTTCTCTCTCACGGGGAGGAGCACAACTGTTACAAGTATAACAAAAGTGATAAAAAAGAAAAACTTTAATTATGCATTTAAATCTAAAGCTGTAAGATGCCTGTTCTACTTTGATCATCTCAGCCGTTTCACTCGGCTTTGCTTTGGATCTGGACACACCCATAGCATCCCATCTTCTTCCCACCTCCAATTAACACCAGCCAGTTACTACAAAATAATTGTCAAATGGTCTCTTAACCCTGCGCCGGGTATTCATGTACCTTGGTCCCCTCCTGCTCGCTCCTCAATTACACAGCCCACACCTCATTACCTTCCGAGATCCTCCCCCAGTCACATCCACGGAGAGCCGCAGGGCTCCACGGTCTTCATTCTCTGAGTATTTCTCTGCTTCTCCCTGAAAGCTCTTTCTCTGATTAGATTTCTTGCCACCTCTGACTGAGGGTTTACACTCCAGCTAGTTTCGCTCTGGTTTGGGGTTTTCACGCCCTCACATACCCAGTATCCGCTGCTCTTCTTTTCCCCCCAGATCCCCTGTCCCGGGGTCTGCCCTTCATTTGTAATTTTCCTGTTGTGTCAAAACAAAACTTCCTACCCTGTAGTGCATTCTTCCCTACTTCCCCGTGCCTTTGCTTGGTTTCTCCTCCTTCTCTACAGAGCCTCCTTCCTCCACTCTGCTTGTGTTAACTCCATTATTTTC